>NC_061512.1:29350991-29372493 GCF_022539505.1 Lolium rigidum
GCCTTGGTCAAATTCTGGTGATAACAGCACCTCACGAGATGGACCAGGAAGGCCAAAAGAGGCCAGGTGGCGCGCCCAGCATGGGGGGCGTCACCCTACCTCTTTTCATATTCTATTCGACCGTCCGATTCGCTTGATTCGTTCGCACACGGGCTTTGTCTGACCTAAAAACTCCTATATAAAGGACTTTCCAAGGCTTCATCGAGGAGAGCGCCGCAAAAACGCTGAAACGGAGCCAGAACCAGCGAAGATTGGATGGGAAAACTCCGTTGCAGCCACCGCCAGAGGCATCTCCACCTTGTCCAACGTCTCCACCATCATCTCCCTGATGAAGAAAGAGTAGCCCACCTCTGGACTATGGGTTTGTGGCAGTAGCTTGATCTGTTTCTCACTTGTGCGTCATAGATGTAGTACCATATGAGCTACCTAGCATGATTATGGACATATATGTAATTCCTATGTGGTGGATCTTTATTCTATGATATTGATATATGAGAATGGAAACTATTATGTGTAAAATGTATTGAGATATGCATATCATGTATGCCATTCTTAAGTACTTGTTTTGATCTAACTCAAGAACATGTGTGGGGAGAAGTTTGTATTAGATGGATTAGCATGGTGGTAGTGATTAAATAGTGACAACAAATTAATGATCTACTATGGTATTTACCTTTCTTTTGCTGCCTTACTAGGGATAAAATGAATGCATGTGCTATAATTATCATGTGACATTGTGATAATCTTGTTTGTTGAAGGTAGCATATTTGATATTCAAACATTGTGTCAAATTACTTAAGGCTATACTCTGTTGATTCTTAATCCAAGATTTGATGGATTTTTCTGTTTCTTGAGGAGTATAAGAGCATTGGCGGAGCGTAGTGGACTCGATACTGGGCTGCGACCCCCCCCCCTCAAAAACTGCAAAAAAACAATTACTACGTATTACTCCCTCCGTTTTTTAATATAAGACGTCGTAGCATTCCACGTTCAAAAAAATTTAGGCATGGAAACTTTTCGAGTTTCCAATTATACCCTCCCTGTCGCGTCGGGGTCTCACTCCTCTCCCTCCGCCTCTGCCGCTCACTCTCCCTTCCCTCCATCGCCGCCCATCCATGGCCCTCGTCGCTGCCATCCCTACCTTCCCTCTCTCCACCGCCGCCTTTCTCCGTGCTGGAATCCCATCTCGCTCCCCACCACCACGTTATTACCCGTAGAAATCACCTCCTTTCACAGTCAAAGGTTGTACTTTGATGCGCCTGATCTACGGGGAACGACGACGATGCCGCCGGAGCTGCCAGGTGCCGTCCCTGGAGAGCGCCGAGTACCTCGAGCCGGCCAGCTCCTGGAATAGAAGATACTCTGTGGTGAGAAGGGCGTGCTTGTGCCCGATGGCGTCGTCCGTTCGGGCTGCTCGTCCTGGCCTCCGGCGCTGGACCGTGTGGTGCCGCTTTCCCCCAGCCACGCGGTGCCCGTTTTGGCTGCTCGATTCCGGCCGTTGTCGACTTCCCCGGGCTCCTCTTCCACAAGCTGCGCTTGCGTCTCAAGCGCCGGAGCAGCAAGGGGAGGGCGCATGCCCCTGTATTTTGGCTACAGGTTCGTGGTTCCCATGGTTCAGTCACTAGTGGAGAAGAGGCCTTTGGTCCCAAGCAAATGACCCACTGCTGAACCAAACCGGGTCCAATGCCCCCATTGGACCCGGTTCGTTTCTGCCCAGGACGACCCCACCCGCTGGCGCCTGTCTCGTAGCGGCCTTTGGACCCGGTTTGTCATACAAACCGGGACCAAAGGGTCCACCCGCAGGGCGCGGCAGGCCGTGTCAGCTCTGGGGAACCCTTTAGTCCCGGTTTGTATGACAAACCGGGTCCAAAGGCCCCCTCTGGCTATATAACCTTGCCCCTGCCCAAGTGTGAGCCACACTTAGCCATTTTTTCACTATCTTCACAAGAGGGTGTATTGCTCTCCTCTCTTCTTCACATGCACAAGAGGTGTTTGATGAAATGCTTAAGAGGATTTGCCACTTGAGTTTACACAAATCAAGCCACACTTAACTTGCTTTTTTCTTCTTCATCGAGGTTAACAACTTTATCCTTTTCATCTGCAATTGATAAAATGCATGTGTATATATACATCGTGATGTTACGTAATGGTTTTGATCAGCTTAATTATATCATGCGGATGAATCGGCAATGGATGTACATTGACCGACGGTTTGACGAGTTCACTCGCGGGCCTGGATAATTTTATGGCCGTGGCGGAGGCAAACAAACATGGTGGCTTCATGTATTGTCCATGTGTGGACTGCAAGAATACCGTAAATTACGCTCGCTCGAGTCTCATTCACAGCCACCTTCGCGATCCGGTTTCATGCCCGAGTTACTATTGTTGGACCAAGCACGGAGAAAGAGGGGTTATGATGGAAGACAATGACGAAGAGGAAGAGGATGATGACGGTTATCCCAATTTCCCTGAATACGATGATACTGCAGAAGGCAATGAAGACAATGAAGTAGAAGATCAAGAGGCACCAGATGAGCCTGCTGATGATGATCTTGGCCGGGCCATTGCTGATGCAAGGAGAGAATGTGAAACTGAAAAGGAAAGGTTGGCCTTCGACAAGATGATAGAAGATCACAACAAATTGTTATACCCAACTTGCGAAGATGGCCATAAAAAGCTAGGCAGACTACTTGGAATTGTTGCAATGGAAGGCGAGAGAACGGTGTCACCGACTCGGGATTTGGAAAGTTGCTGACAATAATTAAGAGGAAGCTTCCAAGGGGTAACGAATTGCCCGCCGGTACGTACGAAGCGAAGAAGATTGTCTCGCCCTCTAGGATTAGATGTGCAAAAGATACATGCATGCATTAATGACTGCATCCTCTACCGCGATGAGTACGAGAATTTGGATGCATGTCCGGTGTGCACTTGCATTGCGGTATAAGATCGGACGAGATGACCCTGGTGATGTTGAGGGCGAGCGCCCCGAGGAAGAGGGTTCTCGCCAAGGTTATGTGGTATGCTCCTATAATACCACGGCTGAAACGCTTGTTCAGAAATAAAGGGCATGCTAGGTTGTTGCGATGGTACAAAGAAGACCGTAAGAAAGACGTGATGTTGAGGCACCCTGCTGATGGCTCCCAATGGAGAAAAATCGATAGAGAGTTCCCAAACTTTGCACAGGATGCAAGGAACTTACGGTTTGGTCTCGGTACGGATGGCATGAATCCTTTTGGAGAGCGGAGCTGCAGCCATAGCACCTGGCTCTGTGACTCTTTGTATATATAACCTTCCTCCTTGGTTGTGCATGAAGCGGAAGTTCATTATGATGCCGGTGCTCATACAAGGCCCGAAGCAACCCGGGAACGACATTGATGTGTACTCGAAGCCATTAGTCGAAGAACTTCTACAGCTGTGGTCCCTAGCAGGTGTACGTGTGTGGGACGAGCACAAGCGAGGAGGAATTTGACCTAAGAGCGATGCTTTTCGTAACCATCAATGACTGGCCTGCTCTTGGTAACATTTCGGGACAGTCAAACAAGGGATACAATGCATGCACACACTTGTTTACATGAGCTCGAAGGTGATTATTTGGAAAAAGGTCGGAAGGTCGTGTACACGGGGCATCGTCGATTTCTTAGGCTTACCCATCCCGTAAGAAAGAAAGGCAAGCATTACAACGGTGAGGCTGATCACCGGAGGAAGCCTCCCCATCGTGATGGTGTTGATATATTTGGTATGGTCAAGGATCTAGATGTAATATTTGGAAAGGGTCCGGCGGACGGTCTGTTCCGAATGACGATGCCGGACACGCGCCCATGTGGAAGAAGAAATCTATATTTTGGGATCTACCCTATTGGGAAGTCTTAGAGGTCCGCTCTTCAATCGATGTGATGCACGTGACGAAGAATCTTTTGCGTGAACCTGCTAGGCTTTCTGGGTGTGTACGGGAAGACAAAAGATACACCAGAAGCACGGGAGGACCAGCAACGTTGGAAAGACCCCAAAAAGCTGCATGAGAGAGTTAAAGGACGTCATTTATCCAGCTACGCTCTTACAAAAGCGAGAGAAGGAAATATTTTTTGAATGTCTTAGCGAGTATCAAGGTCCCGTCCGGCTTCTCCTCCAATATAAAGGGAATAATAAATATGGAGAAGAAAACATTCCAGAACCCGAAGTCTCATGAGCTGTCACGTGATAATGACACGGTTGCTTCCGATTGCATTGAGGGGGCTTCTACCGGAAAATGTTCGATCGCCCATTGTGAAGCTATGTGCATTCCTCAATGCAATTTCTCGGAAGGTAATAAATCCGGAAATTCTACCGAGGTTGCGGAATGATGTGGTCCAATGTCTCGTTAGTTTTGAGCTGGTGTTCCCACCATCCTTCTTCAATATTATGACACATCTCCTCGTTCACCTGGTCGATGAGATTTCCATTCTCGGTCCTGTGTTTCTACACAATATGTTCCCCTTCGAGAGGTTCATGGGAGTCTTGAAGAAATATGTTCATAACCGTGCTAGGCCAGAAGGAAGCATCTCCAAGGGCTAAGGAACAGAGGAGGTCATTGAATTCTGTGTTGACTTTATTCCTGACCTTAAGCCGATTGGTGTTCCTGAATCGCGGCACCTCCTACAGCTCCGAACAGATCATCAACTCCAATGAGGGAACAGACTCCAGAGTTGTTGCCACATGAGCAGACTGAAGAGCAAAAGGCGCTTCTTGCAACTGCGCCGAAGAAGATGTTTATTCCACCGCAGACAGTGAAGCACTTTGCCGAGACGAGAATGAAGAGACCTGAGCTGAGAGCTGATTATGACCGCTCTCTTGGACAGTCCTCTAGAGCGATGAAAGAAGCAAAAAAGTCGCCCGGCTTGGACAGCGGGACATTCAGGCCGCACCCCACTTCATCGTGGAGCCATATCATGATCCGGAGACGGCATCGATGATCGAACGGGCGGCTAGAGCTCAGGGAGCATCGGTTGAGTACGAAGATTACTATCCAACGGCTCAAGTGGTAAACAAGTATAGATACGGATCTGATCTCGTCAAACCCGGCGAGCTCGCGCGTCTAGGGACTCGGATGCGAAGGTTGCATGACTCGGTACCGAAAGCCTGTCGAAGATGTGAAACCTACATCACGGTGTATCTTAGAGATGAGCATTACTTCCGGGGGAAGACGAGATAAACATTGAGTTAGAAGAACTGTTTCGAGTTATTCAATCAAGACGCCCTCGACAAAGCTGTCATCGGTTGCTACTGCTCGTAAGTGATTTATTTGTGTAATTAAGTTTGTAGCTCATTCATTTGCACTAACAATTATCCTCATTATATTCTTTGTGTACGCTATACATTTAATTATGCAGAATGAAGAAGCTGGAATACAAAAGAGGCAAGCTCCTACCGCTGGGGTTCATAGACCCAAACACGAGTTCATGAAGTTACGGTTCGAGAGTTCGCCAAGGACACAGAGGACAACATCGTAATGTTTTTAGAGAAGCAAGCGGACAAAGAGGATATATTCTTTCCCTACAACTTCAAGTGAGTGTTATATATAACATACATTATGCTTGTGCACCTTCCACTTTATTCTCGTAATCATTGAGCTATGCTTGTGCAGTTTCCATTTTATTCTCCTAATCATTGATCTTCACCTTGGAGTCGTAAACGTCATGGACTCGAAACGTAAAGAATATGCGGAATGGGCGGACATGGCTGCCATCCTCCGGAGGTAGTTTCAATCAATTTCGTATTGGCATCTTCATCTCGCTCTAATTCGAAGATATCATCAACTAATCAATTACTCATTTACTCATTATTTTTTGCCGGGCGGGGCTTGGAAACGGTTCATCAATACTGTTCCGGGTGAATGGAAACCGGAGCTTACATTTAGAGATTACCCTGTAAGTAGTACTATATATATAGCTATGTCCGTGAAACTTTATATATGATATTTACTTTCAATACGATGCTTGATTATTAGTTTGATCGAACTATTTTTCCGTAAAGTGTATGAGGCAGGAAAAAGGGAATAACTTATGTGGATACTACGTCTGCACCTTCATGCGTGACATGTCCTGTCCCAAGGGTGGGGATGCCCAAATACACCACACTCGTGTACGATAACAAATTTTCACAATTAATCTTAATTAGTACCATCTATTGTATTGAGTTCCATTCATATATTGATCTCCTTTTTTAAATATAGATGACACGCCTACGGGACACTCTCATAACAGCGGATCAAATAAAAGCAATTCAAGAGGAAATCGCGGGATTCTTTATTACCGAGGTCCTTACCCCAGGTGGAGAGCACTATCGGAAGATCGTGACGGCGGAGGATATTCGTTCAGGAAAAGTTGTATTGTAAATATGCATGCATTACGTGTACTGTGTTGACTATGTCGTGTACTGTTGACGATGTCTATATATATTCATGACGATTTTTTGTGGTTTCTTGAATGATATATATGCATTGCTGAAACTCTGCCGCGGCAGAGAAACGCCCTGTTTCTCTGCCGCGGCAGAGAAACGCTGGTACAGCCTAAATCTGTGCCGCGGCAGAGAAATAGCAATTCTCTGCCGCGGCAGAGAAACATAGGCCCGGTTCGTACCACGAACCGGGACCAAAGCCCTTCCAGCGCGAGCTCCCTGGTCGCACCACGTGTTGAGGCCTTTAGGCCCGGTTTATCTTTGAACCGGGACTAAAGGGTACCCCCTTTAGTCCCGCCTAGTTGGTCCCGGTTCAGGAACCGGGTCTAAAGGCCCAAATGGACCGGGCCTATTGCCCCGTTTTCCACTAGTGAGTGGTAGGGCCTATGTTTCTATTCCTTATTTTGGTACCGTCAGTAATTGAGGATGTCAGATTAACGAGCATTCCAGTTTGTCAGTAATCTGTAGTATCAAATCACTCGGAGAGTTGATTTCCTGTTAAGTTCATTTGTTGATCCTTCTAAGATACTTCCCTGTGCTGTATGGCATTAGATCATGTAATATTGCATAAGATACTTCTCATCTTGGAATTCAATCGGAAGCAAAACTAATCAGTATTGTGAGAGATTGAAAGATCAAAGATCGGAATTGTTCTAATGTACTCCGATCAGTATTCTAAAGCATTTGCGCATTTAAATAGTTTTCTTAGTAGGTGTATGCGGTACTAAAATTTATTGATGGTAAACATAGGAAGTTGTTCTATCTTTGTTTTCCGGCGCCAAGTACAACTAGTGAACCCTTAGGTTTCTATTCATTCACTACTTTTTTTTTCTTTTTTCGAGAAGTTTAAAAGAGGAAAACCTTAGTACAGTTTATAAGGGAAACCAGACCGAAAACCAAACAAATGATGCCTTTCGGCTTATAATGCACACCCAAGCAAGCACACGACAAGCAAACGCCTTGCCCAACGACCGGCCAACAATGGTGCGAGGTAAGGGCTCAAGGTTCTCAAACCGCGTCACATCCATAGCAGGACGGCCTAGCACGACCCTAGCCCTAGGAAGGTACACTCAAAAGTTTTAAAGAACCTTTTCCCACCATGTTTTAAAACCTGGCTTAACATGAACTACTTATTGTTGCTTTTTCAATCACTATTTACTCTTCTTTATTTCAATCATGTTTTAAAATCTGACTGTAAACTGTGTTTTTTCAACCATGATAATCCTGTGAGTAATGTTCAGTAACAATGTCTCTGTCAGTATTTAATCATGGAGTATTTACTGTGTGCTACTGAAATTTACTGTGTGCATTACCCCCTGCCAAAATCTGGAAATTCTTAACTTTTGAGACTTGGTTAAGAAGGAAGGGTGGTGATCCTTTCTCTATGAGGCCAAAAGAAAGTGACGAGTTGATTCAGAAAAGGAAAAAGCCTGATGGTACTTTTTCTCTTGTTAATACTCCTGAATTTTTATGGTAAATTACAGAAAACTATTGATGTTGAGTTCAGTTGTCGTTGTTGTTTGAGTCAAGTTGTACACGTGAACATGCACTATTGTACTGAATCTCCTGTATGTGCATCCTAGTTCCTTAGCTGCACCCTTCTCCTTAAAACAAACAAAGATTTGTTCTTACTATGTGTTGGCGATAATTCCTTCTGATGAAGTAAATATTCCACAATTGTTGTTACTAAGAGTAGATCTTTGTCACTTGTGAGTGTGTAGTATCCTATTGGAGTAAAGGCAGTGTTCTTTATTCTTATTTTATCTCCACACAACCATAAGCATTAATTTCTTGTTTGCAGGCTAGCTTAATGTTGGAGACATTCTCACATGCACCATCAAAAGATTTGTTTACAGAATTGGTCAGGTAATACTTCAGCCGTTCTTTCTTTTTTTTTGCGAGAAAGATCAAGTGATATAGAACCAGAGATCATACAGAACAGTCCTTGAAAAACAAAAAAATTACACCCAAGTCCTGCAGGATCTTGAAGACGCCGTCGACGATGGAGACGTACCGCGGCGCGCCGCCGCCGCTCCTCCACAGTAGCCTTGGACACGGACGGAGACCCCAGGCGGACGGGAAGTCACGGACCTCGGCTCGAAAGAGCCTCCACCTCGCCTCGTCGCCATCGTCTTCGATCTGGAACGCAACCACCATCTCCTTCAAAAGCTTCACACCGGAGCCGCCGCTCCACGACCTCCGGGACGGGGAAGAGGCACCCCACAGCTCCACCGAGCCGCGAGCACCAGGAAGAGGCAGATCCGCGGCCACGCCCCGCAGAGCATCGCCGACGGAGAAGACGTCCGCCCCCACAAAAGGCCACACCGACCGCGCCACCGTCTCCTCCGCGCCGCCGGCAGCCCACCTACTGGAACCTACGCTATATACACACCGGGATCCGGCGATACCCCAACCTCCCGCCGCCGAAGCGGCCGGCGGAGGCGGAGGATCGACCGGATCACGCGGCGGCGAGGTGGTTCGAGAGGGTTCGCCCAGAAAATCGCCAACCGTACTGTAGCGGGGGTTGGGGACGGTCCAAGGTCCGTCTCTTTTTAACCATTCAGCCGTTCTTTCTTCCAGAATTGGAGTAACATCTTGTTCTTCTAAGTTTTTTATTGGTGTGCTGACTGAAAGACTTTGATATTCAGCTGAATCAATGCATGTATTCCTCCTCGTGGGGTTTCATATATAGAGAGATTACATGAGGGATTCAGATAGAGATTACAGAGTGTACAGTTGAGATCAACTATTTTATCTAAATACAGTTGAGATCCAACTATCTAGCAGCGCATGCACAAAGTACAGTAGACCTGTTCCGTAGTGAGCTTCAGAAGCTGAGACTCAGCAGAGATTGCGGCGTCAGGTAGGTCGGTATATTGCATGTCTAACACTGACTGCTGAATCACCAATTGTTGCAGGGCCGGAGGAGAAACACAAAATCACAGTGAGGCCGCCGCCACCCGTTCCTCGTTGCCGTTGATGGACTGCACGGCCGCTCCCCGTGCCCGCCCTCTCCGCTCCGTCCTGGGGACATGGGTGGCTCCAGACCATCAGGGGATCAGATGCCTGGACGATCTGGGGATCATGGGACCTGGGTCTCAGGCGACTTGGTGATCAGAAGAGCAGGCCACCTGGGGATCGGGAGATCGGGGCGGAGGTGAAGTAGATGGATCGGGATTCGAAGCTGGCTGGGGCGGAGGAGTAGCTGGGTCGGGAGCTCGGGGCGGATCTGGAAGACGACCACGCTCAGGAGGCGGAGCTGGAAGACGCTCGGGGGGATCGTGATTCAACTTTAGACAGGGGTAGCGATGTAATTTCACACGTTTTTCACCTGGTCCGAAAAAAGCTAAAACGTCTTATATTTCTGCACGGAGGGAGTACTCATTACTCAGCACTCTGGCACATCCCAAGAGAACAGAGCGGCGTTTTTTTCTTCCCGTCATCCCCAATTCAACCACGCACAGCACGAACCGAACAGTGCACGTCTGTGTCGCTTGCGCCTCGTCGCATCCTGCCCTCCATGGCGGCAGATCGCTAGGTCCTCTGGTCCTGCTCCACAGCTCCAGTACTCCAGTTCGATTCGCCTCCATCCTTGCCCCCGATCCTCCTCCTCAACTCCGTTCTTCTCCCCTCGATCGTCCTCTGTGATCCCCTTCTCTGCGTCTTACTGCTCCGCCCGGCGCGGCTGCGCTCCACTGCCACCGGCGACCGGCCCCTGTCTTCTCCACCGGACATCACCCAAACGACGAGCCAGTCCATACAGGTTAAGGTAATTGATCCCAATTTCAGTACGAATTGCAGTGCCTTATTAGTTATTTCTGAATTCTGAATATTTCAGTATGAAATGTTTTTAGTTCTAAAATTTGAGTATTTCTGAATCCATGTTACTATGTTAGTGTTGTTCAGAAGTAATGGCTGTCTAAGATTTTTGTTAAGCGAGATCCAGTACACATCATATTGCCTATTTCACCTACAGACAGTAATGCTGCCTACAGATACATACATATATGCACGATTGAAATTTATTATTCCAGAACTATTACCAGTAATTTAGTGAATGTATATTACACTAATTCAATGAAAATTTATTATTTATGTGTAGCAATGGGGAAACAACAGAAGATGCAATCATTTTTTAAAAGAAAACGAGACAAAGAAGTTGATGTAGATACATCTGCGCTTGATCCTCTAGCATTGGTGGAATTTGTAAATCAAAGACAAGATGAATTTGTAAATTGAATTCGCCCCCTCTTATATTTTGTTCACGCTCCGCCACTGTATAAGAGAGATGTGTTCCATCATCTCTATGTTAGGATCTAATGTTCATATAAATGCTTATCAAATATATGTTGAAGTTCCACCAATATTATTTCATTGATGAATTGTTAGTATCCACTACAACTTAAAAAGAGAGTAGATAAATGAACCCATAAATCCTGGTGTATTTTTAATCACTAGAAACACCTTTCCAACACTTTAACTTTATTTTATATTTATCACTGTTATTTAATCCAAAAATACCAAAAACATTATCTCTACATACACACAAAACCCAAATACAACAAGCCTTTATTTGCTTTCATCTAGTTTACTTAGGTTGACTATTTTACATTACTTTACTTTACTTTTACACTTGTATTTCCTATTACTAATACGAAACCTTGTGCTTGACAAACACACGGTGAAGTTGGGGACATAAAGTCAAGAACTTTATTTTGCAGGTTGCTAGAAGGGGAGAGGAAGAATTCAGCTTCTAAGCCAATTCTCCGAGAGTTCGATATAAACCTTTGAGTCACCCTTGTGGGGAAAATACGTTTTGTACAACACTCTGCACTTGGAGTCCCAACGAGTTAGTACACATGAAGTTGTTACGATCAACCACATCTAAAGGTATAATTGTTGCACCCTCATGGAGCTCTCACAGATGTTTGGATTTTCGGCCGTCCGATCGAGCTGACGTGGTGCGATCTCGGCCGTCCGTTCTGTCCAGGGCGCGAGGCCCTCGCACGAACCCGCATTTTATCCATGGGTCGCTAAAAGCCCGCTTGGCCCGACGTCGCTAGCGCTCCACCAATCCCTCGCACGCCTCCTCCTCTCCCCAATCCCCTCTCGTTTGGCGGCCTCCTCCGCTCCCAGCCGCCGCCTCCGCGCCCGCCCTCCGCGCCCGCCCTCCGCGCCCGCCCTCGTCGCCCGCCGCCGCCTCGCCATCCTCCCGGCCATCCTCTGCGCTCGCGCCGCCGCCCCTGCCTCTTCCTCAGCGCCGACGCCGCCTCCTCCTCAGCGTCGCCGCCCCTGCTTCCTCTCCGCGCCGCCTCTCAGCTTGTCCCTGGACGGATTCGGGAGGAGGTGG
Organism: Lolium rigidum; assembly: GCF_022539505.1. NCBI lineage: Eukaryota > Viridiplantae > Streptophyta > Magnoliopsida > Poales > Poaceae > Lolium > Lolium rigidum. Next base: position 29,362,774 of record NC_061512.1, read on the forward strand.
GCGCGAAGGGGCGGAGCAGTTGGTCCTGGCCAGGAGGCGTGTCCCAGCGGAGAGACGCAGCGAGAGGAGGGCAGGGATAGGGCGGACAAAGATCCTCTGTGTGGCAGTAAGGGAAGGGCAGGGACGGGGAGGATTGGGACGGGACAGAGGAGAAATCATGTGTCCTCAGTCACGAAGATTGGGAGGATGCAAACATGGCTTCTTCATCCAGGACCTGCAGGTTTCTCCTCTCTCTCTCTCTCTCTCTCTCTCTCTCTCTCTCTCTCTCCTCGAATCACCTTCTTGCTGATGAACTAATACGATGCAGATGTTTGTATCATTGATCGGAGATGTGTGTGAAGGTGTTGATTTTGCACATATTTGGTTGTAGCTTTGTTTTGTAGTTACTCGTGTCCACTTGGGCAGAAGAATAAGGAATGAAGTGTGCAATTTCTCCTACAATCTTTCATCTGATTGAATCCTCTTTTATAAAGTTTAGGTCTGAGAAGGGGATTTTTTTTTTTACAAACTATGTCGGTGGTTTGCTGGGTAACAGACTGGGGGATCGAGGCTGATGTGAGCTGGCAATGGCGGAGGTTCAAGAGGAGCGCGTCGTCGCAACCTCCAGGAGTAGCCTCAGCCGCTGCTGTCACCAGCGCCATACTTCTCTCAGCTACATAGATGTGGGTGCATTCACCCAGTATTGAGGTTCCTCTCTTGCTGCTACTCCACCTCGAGGAGCGCCGTCTCGGTCGCCGGACGGTCATCATTGTGTCGATATGGCTGCGTGTATATATTCGGTTACCTTTTCTCCGCAGCTTAGTAAATGGGAGAAACGGAGGCCTACACAGCGGCAAGGCGGAGTTGAAACTTCTGTAAGATTTCTATGTGTGTGCTTGCTTTCCTGAAATTAGTTCACATTGTGTGTGCTTGGTTTGACCTCAACAATGGAGCTAAACTTGGAGGCATACAATGGAAGTTCATAATTAATGATATAAATTATATGCCCTTATTTACTAGCAAGAATTTTCATCAGAATTGTTGGATACTTTATTTTCTTACTATATTCATGATGCGACACTATTTTGTACTGTTTGGAAACACTTTGAAATGATGTTGGTAGCTTCTAATTTTTCACAGCATATGATTTATAAACCCACAAGTCATTGTGGGTTTGCAAACAGTACTGCCAAAATAATACCTTACTCCATAATGAGTAATGATTTCTTGGAGGTAATCTTGGTCTGTTCGTAGTACATTCTAATATATCTACCATGTTATCTTCTGATTGACAATAATGTATTATTGTAAAATTAGTTTTCTCCATGTTCGATTTTATAAATGATATGCCACAGACTTTATGGCCTACTCATCCTCTCCGTGTCACCAAGGATGCCGGCCAGCAGTACAACAATCTCTTCTTCGAAGAAGACCATTAGGTTCTCTCCCTCTTGAAGGTATGAAAACAATCTCATCTTTGTTTTTTCAAAGAAATATGCTCTTGCAGTCCTCCCATGTTACTGAGATTTTCTTCCAACTTATATTCGTTGGCTACTATCTACAAAGCCTAATCGGTATTTTGGTAGTATCTTGTGTGGAGTCCTTGCTCAACGCTAGTGTGCTCTAGAGCTCTGTGCCACGGCCGACAAAGTGGGTGACCTGCAGCCCTGCATACTGGCTACCACATCCTCCCATCAGAACTTTGGTACGCCCCTTTCTTTTCACGCGCTAATTTCTCAACGAAGCTGTCTGGTGGCTTATTGAGTTCGTGTGGTTGTGTTATATGGCTGCAAGTGGCCTATTTGATTTGGTGGTGTGAGAAATGCGAGCTCCGCCAGCTTTGGTTGATTGTTTTTTCATTTCATACATTACTATTTACCTGCTTCTTTTCTTGCTTACCATCATGTATATTACATTTGTTTTTGGGAAATTGAGTAGCGAAGAAGGCTTTCCTTTCTATCTAAAAGAGCAACCAAAATGACAATTTACCTTTTCTATAGGGGATTATGCAGCAGCTATTTTCACTATACTGATTTCACTTCTTATAATTATTCTAGGTTACTGAGGATAATCTATTAATCTGTTGTATTTAATGTTAGTAACTTTGGACCTCTTGTGTTAAAACATGCAGCTAAATTTGGTGATGCAGCTATGACATCCTATCAATCTTTCGGTATTTTGTTCATGCTCTGCTTTCTTTATCGGAAACATGGGTTAGTAATAGTGGCATACATGGACTGGATGGTGGATTAGGTGTCGCAAAGGCTGAGATGCATATACCCTCTCGTTCTCAGCTGGAATCATCCCTCATGGTACGATACATCCTTCTCCACTTCCTTGATCTGTAGCTTTATCCATGTTTATATATTCAGTATTTTTGATGGATCTAATGGATTGCAATCACGTTTTCCCATCACACTCTTCATGTGAAGCAGCCAAGCAACTTTACTAGATGGGTCAAATTAAAGGAATGGTGTTGTTCAGCCAAGATTGTTACCATGCGTCTATTTTTTTCTACTTGACTGAAAAGTGACTGCTCCCAATGAGAACAGGTGTGCTCAAATTCTCCCTCTCATGCTAGGCTCCCCACTCTCTGAACCGACCCCTCTCTCTCTCCAATAAAGTTGGTTCATACAGATTGGTAGTGATTCAATATTGTCGATCAACTTATTAGATTATGTATTTCATTTTTATTATTACTGATGTAAGTCTAGGTTTTACTTGAAAACCATGACATGTATCAGGAAAGATTCCATGTGTTATATATACAAGTTGTATGTACCATGTTTTTTTGTTTATATGAATTTGGCTGGTTCACGTTCACAGCCTGACCTTTGCCTGATTTCACTATCTCCATACTTCTCGTTTTCTCTAGGAGTGGAGAATGGAGGCAAGGCCATCTAGACAATGGCAACAAGGTTGCTCATATTTGTTTGTTTTCCTTTTGATATTGCCGCTCTTTGCAAGGATCGTTGCATTCTAATTGGTTGGTGTGTCTATTGATCTGTGTGCAATCAAACATTCTGATGCATATGATGTTTATTTGCTAGCAGTGACCTTTTTGAGTTTCTCGTGGGAGGAAGCCGAGTAAAACTACCAAGATACCGGCGAGAACTTCAAGACAATGATCCTTGGTGCTTGTTTATGACTGAAATACCCAAACCTAACATTTCATTCGTTTTTGCCTTCTGCAAGGATAGGAGAGGAGGTTAGTTCCTTTCTTTTTAGCTTCTAGATATGTGAGATTACTTCTAATTGTTTCAGAGCGTTCTTGATTTGTTCTTGCTTGATCACCTCTTTAACTTACTATTTGAAGGATGTATATGCACATGATTAATGAATTAGTTTTAGTACTAAAATCATGTGTGTGATCATTTAATAAATTCTCTTATAATTTGTCTTCTTTTCCTAATGTATTTTTTACTTAATATTGCCCTTGATCTTTTGCTTTAACAAGAAAATTCGATCATGTTTCTAGGTATTCATGCCATGGGCAGTGGTGAAGCTAACCTGACTGGATTTCCCAGGGAAACCACCAAAGGTCCTGGCCAATGATTTTTTGCCCACTAAAAGTTTTGAGTAGCTATTCTAAACGGTTCTATAACTGAAACAGGAATTCTGGGCAGAGCCAGGGCAACTGCCCAGCCTTGCCGGGCTGAGTCTCCGCCACAGGTCATGGGATATCAATTATGTGTTGCTTCCTGATTACAGAAGGGGCATAGAGAAGATATGGCTTCTTAACCTTGCTGGCCCGTTCTCTGTCAACTACGGAGAAGATACCCAAGGTACGTCCATTTCCAATCGTGAAATGTGAAGTCTATTCCAGCTGTTGATTACAAATGCAAAGCCCGCCCACCATCTGATTTTGAATACGAACTCCACACGGTCACTGAAATGCTATCTCTCCATTTCATGTGTCTTGTGTATGCGTACATGTATGCTTATTAGTTTTCTTCATGTATACAGATACATTGATCTGGATGTGGCTGCAATCCTCTGTTCCGCATAAATGAGATTGCAACTAATTTGATATACACTTGTGTTCCAATGGGATATTTTTCATCAGAATATCATAAAAAAATCAGGCAATGGTAGTAAGGTTCAGATAATATACATTGTACTTATTATCATAAGTGAGTAAGATCCTTATATTACCTGTGTAGCTGCGCACCGAGATTTTTATGATATATATTTTCTCTTTTGCTTGATCTCTGAGACCAAAAATATACATCAGTACAAAGCTATTATTAATTCTTATTTATGTTTTATATTGGTAAATGTTCTCCATGACAAAACAAAATACATAGGATTATTTCTCATTTATGCTTTATGTGTGTAAATCTACCATTAGTTCTCTGTTCTGGGTACATTTGTCTTGGTATTGGTAAAGAAACTATTCAGGTGATGTCAATATGTACATGTGTACATCTATTGTGAACAGTTAGTTCATATTACTATACTTAAATTATTAGTCCAAGACATTGCATTTAAAAAGATTAGCTGAAGCCGCCATGGTTCCTATCCGTATTCCAAAAGGTATATTGATTTTGATGACCTTTATATGTGCCCTTTTGTCGTTAGTTGACACATGTAAACCTAGAACAAATGGTACATGTAGATCTTTTTTCCCAAGCGAAGAATACTATTTTGATAACCGTATTTACCATCATAGGAAATCTATCTCCAAGACATTGGATGGTATTGGAGGAGGAAGAAGGTTTGGCTGGAGCACCTGAGCCGTGGCAACCATGAAGGAGCTGCTGAGACATTGGATGGTATTGGAGGTGGAAGAGAAGGTTTGGCTGGAGTATCTGATGAGCTGTGGCAGCCAGGAAGGAGCTGGTGCTGCACGAAGGCAGAGCTGGAGAATGCAGAGACGGTGGAAATGGAGTCGTAGCCTGCTCAAATACAGGACCAACTATTACAAAATAAGAGATGCTCCCTGTTAGTACATATATGAATAATCCTTTTGGTTTCTGTACAAGGTATCTTCCTAGCTATTACATATGAATTGGTATATTGCATACTAACGAGAGATTTGATAATTTTTAATGATGTGTTCCTCATATATTTCTCTATCGGAAGCCTAAGTCATTTCTCTATAGTACCCTTTGTTTATTAGTTAGTGGTATAGTCTGTCGGCTACCATGTAAATGACATTGCTTAACAACTTTTGGCTTCTAAAATTTATTCAGTTAAGCTGCAGATCTGTTTCGAATAAGAACAGAACTCCTAAGTAACACTTCCTACAATATGCAATATAATTTTTTTAGCATGACATAAGGATAGCTACTTATTTTTATACCAAAATCTTTTCTTGAGTTGGCTTCTCTACATGCTCACTACGGTTTTGATTGTTATTCCTGCGCGAAATAGTTTGTTAAGTCAATTGTAATTTGCACAGTGAGTTTTTCACCTATTGACTGAAAATATCGGTTGTTACAAATATCTTGAGATCTTGGTGAGCATGTATTTTGTACAATCCTCTTTTTCATCTTCTTTTCTTAGGCATGTGCTCAATCTGTATGAATTTTGCCTCAATGGCAAAAGTCTATGCTTTTGCTCTGTGTTATTAGTGGTGCACTTTGATATACAGTACAAATCTGTGTTGTACGCTTTTGTGACCTATTAGTGCTGTCAGTATACAAAATATAAATGAGTGAGAATGCCACGGGATCGTGCGCCAAGGCGCACATCTAAATCTATTATAGTAATTCAACGTCATAAATTATATACTTATAGTTCCTTGCAAGCTACCAGTAGCTCAACATTTCTTAATTTGCTGCTTCTCAACTGTTGTGTGAGTTGAAAAGTATTGAACTATCATGTTTACTACCTTAGGTACAAGTGGATATATATGTTGTTCTCCTTTTCATGTGCTCATGGTAATCATTGGCTCCTCCTTGTTTGTTCAATTGTGGATCTTTTCTCTCTGTTTGGAGAGTTTCTCCATGGATTCTTTGTGTATGCTTACATATACACGTTACTCTAATTCTCTCTGTTTCGAGAGATTCTTCATGGATTCTGTGTGTTCAATCAAAGCACTATTAGTACCAGATTGCACATTACATGTTTTTATGTATCTATATTATTGCCGTTATTTGTTGTATTGATTTTCTATTTCGACCACTGGTAATCAAGAAGCATATAGAAACCACTGGTAATCAAGAACCAAGTAAATAGTGATAGTGCCTGGAGCATACCATAGCTCGGACCATTATCGCAAGAACTTGAGTTTTGCTTCATGTTCTCTGTTTGGGGAAAAGACTTTGTACACATTCTTAAAATTTATAAGAAATGGATTATCATATTGGCAGCTATTTTTCTCGCAATTATACAAAATATACATTGACAAGACTTTTACGGGGTCGTGCGCCAAGGCGCACATCTAAATCTAGTATGTATGAAAGCGGCGAGACAACGGATCTTGCAGAATCAGCGAAGATGACATCACTAGATTTGGGACCACCTAGCCCAAATCTGACGCGCGCGTGAATAGCAGATGGGGCATGACAACCAAGGGAGGCAAGCACTTTGGACGCGACACCTCCGTGTCATCTACAAACTACCCCGCACGCATGTTGGAGAGCCCAGGTTGGGCAGCTGCCGTCCAAATGCCCACGGGTCCAGATCTGGCCGATGTCAACTCATTGACAACTGGGTTCCTGCAATCAACAACAGCATTGTTGTAGTGCAAATAATATTTATATAAGTTCGTCCCTTGGAAGCTTTGCAAATGGATATAAACACAACCCTGCAATTATGTTGTTTGGAAATAGTATATTCTATAATATACTATAATGGCAATGATTTGAAAGAGTTTTAAATAACTAAGAGCAAATTAAATAACAAAAGTAACCAAAGCTAGAGAGTATTTATGGAGTGTGTTTATGCTATGGTTGAGGGGTTCTCACTCATGGAAAAAAATACCGCGCTATTCCAACGCTAATAGCACGCTATAGCATATCTGGAGAGCCGACGTTACGCTATTTCGATGCTATAGCGCGCTATTCGCGTTAATAGCACGCTATAACATGCTAATAGCGTATTTTTAGACCCACGCTATTTTGTTATAGCGCGCTATTTTTTTCCTTGGTTCTCAGGGAGTATGTTCTACCACTAGTATTGGTACTACTTATGATTATGATGAACTATATCTTTTGATATGTTATGTCTGGAGAGAGAGCAACATAATAAGATGCGCCCAGAAAACCATCGATCATCACATCTCTAAATAACCTTCTGCAATCCACATATTGACCATCGCAATTAAGGGTTCCCCATGGTTATTGATATGAGCTTAGTGAGTCTCCCTTTATTCCCCTCTTCCATATGTTTAAGTGTTAATATGGTAATGTCACTTCTCATTGTACATTTTGTCATAGTTCAAAGGGTAGTTCCCTCGGTTGGCACGAAGGAAAATATTACGTGGTGCACTTCACATAACATCAAGAGTGAGAAATAACACATAATTATAGATCAAATTTATAATTCATCTTTATTTCACATCAGAATATTACTAGGGTTTCTCCATATCTCCCTATGAACAAAGTAAGTACTCATACATGAAGAGGATCAACATCATGACAATAATATGGATTGAATGTGAAGCTACAATTATATACAAGTGCAAATCCTAATAGAGTTTGGATTACAACCAAGTACACAAAGGGGATCGGCGGTGAAGACGTTGATGATGATGATGATGTTGTAGGTTGATGTGTTGCCCTCCAAGATCCTAGTCTCCTACTCCGTTGCTTTGCTGGTGGAGATGGTGATGGAGCAGCGGCCGTGGAGATGCGCCGGCGGCGGAGCGGCATGGCTCCGCCCATAGGGCATGGATGAATTATGCTCGCCCTTGACTCCTCCCCTCCTTATATACGCACTAGAGGTCCATTTCGCGAACCGACGGAGCTCGGGGCTGAATATGTCCATCATGCCTTCATAAATGTTGTTCCGTTTGACGAAACAAAGCCAACGCAGCTCAGTATGAGCGGACGGTACGGGCAGGCTCTGCCGGTACTGATGGTCACTTTTCTCTGTGGACTTTCATATATTGGCCGCCATTTCTTCATATGAACTCCGATTGAGATGTTCTTCAGCTTGTTGAACTCGTATGGACAAGGGTTACAACACCATAGCCTTAGATTGGGAATATAAGATATTCAGAAAAATATCACTTTTCACACACCTCGCATGGCTAAGTCTGGTGCTTGTAATTCTCCCATATTGTATACAATTGGTCCCTTTGCCTTCATTTATCCATGATTGTACATAACACCTACACACAGGTCAAAGACAAGGGAAACATAAGAAAATCCTACTAAAACTATTAAATGTGCAAACCTCGTATGAATGTGAACAAAAACTCGTAAGTATGCAAAATAGGCATGGTTGTAGATAGATGGAGCATGAAATGAGTGATAATATGAGTAAATGTATGCTTAAAACCTTCAGTAGAAAGTGTAAACATAGAGACCATTCTCTCTTCCTAAACCCTAACCATAAACCCTAAACCTTAACCCTAAACCCTAAACCCTACGACTGTTGCCCCTAGCGACCCTTCTCTCTTCCTTCCCCTCAAGTGCGCACCTGCCGGTCTGGTCGCCGCCGCCCCAAACTCATCCATCCGCTCGATGTGGCGGCATGCTGGTGCCCTCACCCGCCTCTCCCCCTTCGGCTGCATCCCCCTAGCCACCCTTCTCTCTTCCTTCCACTCGCACGTAATACCATCTCCTCGTGTTCAACTACTTGTCCGGTTGCGAGCTGTGGCGGCGTGCTAGTGCCCTCCGCCGTCATCTCCAATTGAGCAGATGTTGGGGCGTCGGTTTCCGAAGCCTAGTCGTGGCAAAACGCCTTCCCTCTGCAGCCAACTTCCTCTGCACGGAAAACCCGACCCGAAACGAATAGTGAAAACGAAAAAAAAATGTAGCACTCCGTGCAGGCGCGGTCGACTGCGAGAGAGGGTTTGCAGTCACAAATTTATTTAAATTCGGATGTATCTAGATACTATTTCTAACATTATATTTTTGCGAAAATTCTGCCAACTTATTAATAATCATAAATTATTATTATTTTATGAACGAATGGAGTATAATAATTGTTACACTTCTATGTTACTTTCCATTGTTCTAAGGCTAGTCATAGTGGGGAGTAACTTAGACTAGTAACATGACATATGTTACTAGTCTAAGTTACTATCTCCATAGTGGGTAGTAACTTATATGTGGTGTCATGCATTGTGTCATTTACTATGGTGTAGACTCAACTTGTCTTGGGGTGTATGATGTTATGGTAACATAGCTAGTTACCACCTCACTCTCTTTCTTCATTTATTGCCATGCCATGTCACCAAAATGCCTTGGATTGTGTGATGTTACTAGCTAAGTTACTCCCACTATGAGCAGTCTAAGAGCTAGCTACTCTTCTGCTACGTCTATGAGCGACATCGCAACGGTTACATCTACGTATGTCCTCGCAACGGCTACGTCTACATACGACATCCTAACGGCGGTATCGTAACGGCGATGTCTACGTACGTAAGGCATCGTAATGGTTATGTCTTCGTACGCCCGTTCTTTCACAGGGGTCGCAAGGCGACGCTATCGGATAGAGGCCAGTCAACCTTTTGGCACCTTCAGGATATATACGTCGCCGGCCGGCCACAAAACGCCGATGTCCCACCGTTCAACCTGCGTCAGTCAGCTAGCTCGCCTGCAACCCACTAGTGGAAAACAGCCC
>NC_061512.1:29372593-29386650 GCF_022539505.1 Lolium rigidum
AAGTATTCGTGCACCCCGTACGGATCATGGGTGGATCGGCTCTTTGAGCCGATTCACGAGATAACCCGAGAGCCGATCGAGGCTCGTATTTAATGTTTACGTGTATGCCATGCAGGAACTAAGCGAGGCATCCCCATCACCTTCCCGACCGGGTATAGGTCGGGTGGCACGCCCTTGCACTTCGCATCGCCGCGTGTGACCAGAAGAGCATTGCGGGCCGTCGCTCGGAGGGGTCTCAGCCAGCCGCAGCTCTAGGCTCTTCTCGGCTCTACCGTGTTGACAGGCCGCTGCCCGCCGGTGGGTTTTGGCGATCAACAGGTGCAAGTGCTCTAGAAGCTTCTCTTGATGAAATATTTACCTCCCCAAAATCATAGCTCAATTTAACTTCGTTTAGATTCCTTAAAATTAAAAATACACAAAATAGAGTTTTCCTATCTTACTGAGTTATAACCCAAATAAAGGGGATCATTGGTAAATCCCCAAAAATCAAAATAAACAAGGATATAACATCCTATATGTTGCAAATATGTGGAAATATGTATCAAAAACTACAAAGTTCATGCATGCATTTTACATGCATCAATGGTGTTGTCCCCGGGCATTGTGGCGATGGTGGTCCACTATGCATGGGATTACTCGGTTTCGTTGGGACGAACGGTTTGGGTGAAGCGATTCGGTGGCAACGGCGTTCATCCACTGGCGGAGCCACGTATGAGCTTTGTAGTCAATTAACTACAATTTTTTTGTCCAATCGTACAATGATTATGCAAAATATATTTAAAATACATAAAAATAGGTAGATTTGACTACACAATTTTGGTTTGACTACACAAGGTTAAAGTCCTGGTTCCGCCACTGCGTTCATCGCAATAGACGGTAGTGCATGGCGATGGGGTACGGTCGGTTGTGTCAGGTTAGCAGTCCACGTTGACAATCTACGCTGAGCCAAGCCCTCAACATATACCCTTCGCTTTGTTAAGCTGCATGCACTAGCCACTTGAACTAAAAGTCCAAACTGATGGAGGCAATCTACTTATACACTTCAACACCCCCTCTCACGTGTGACGGGAAGACGAGAAGACAAGTCAACACGTGTAGAGAGGCAAAGAGGCAGCGGCGGCGGCCGGGCGCGGGATGGAAGGGTGCCGGGGCAGGCGGCGGCTACGAGAAGAGGGGGGAGAAGATATAATTTTTAGAATAAATTGTGAAAGCCAGGATTTGAACTCGAGACCTGGGGCTCTGATACCATATTAAGCTTCATGCACTAGCCACTTGAACCAAAAGTCCGAACTGATGAAAAGGGTTAGACAATCTACTTATACACTTTAACACGCTTACTATCCACCATATAGTGCCACGTGATCAAGATATGTCAATGGCTCAACCCTCGGCATGCACACCAATGCCACGGCACGGACGGTATCGACACTTTCTTTTTTTGCCAAAGGCCACGAAAGACCGTCGGCATTCATGTATATGCCAAGGGCCCGTCGTCCTATTGAAGAGGTTCCCGACGGACGTACGGCGTGGGACACAGTCAACATAGATATATGCCAATGACATTTGGCCCTTTGCCGTCTGTGTGCATGGCGCCATGGCTAAAAAATTATTAAGAAATACAAATTTCATAGATACTAATATTTTACAAGTTTTTTTTTGGGTCTACTAAAAATAGTTTGATTTTCTTCCTGCTGCGTGTTGATGTTTTTTCCCGGGTGTACTCGAAACAATTCAATTTTCTTATGGTGCACCACCCCGTAATATACTATTTTTGCAACAATTAATCTGTTGGAATTTAATTTACAAATCTTCTCAATTTCTCGATTCCTTAGTGATGTTTGACATGCATGGTACTCTCTCTGTCCCGTATAGGTTGGCTGGGATTTGTAAAATATTAATGTATCTATACGTCAAATAGCATCTAGATACATCTAAATGTTAACATATCTTAGACAACCTTCCTGGAACAGGAGGAGTATTAATTAGGCAAGAGATATGAAAGTCAATTGATAGACGATTAATTATTTGAATTAATAAAAAATATTCACCTATTAACTTGACAATAAATGATTATATTGTGATCAGAATCAAGATAAGCATATCAAAAAATCGAAGGAATTAATATTCATTATTAAAAAAATTCTCCTAACACCATAATTATCAGATCTTACGAATATCAGAATCCATATAATAATTGAACTTATAATTAATGCACCAGTGGTGCATAAATAGATACTCGAACGCATTCCTTCTCAACAAAATTCACTTAATCTCTGTTCTAGCAAAAAGGAAAAATCATTACATCTCAGGAAAACCATGGGGTCCAAGATCATGGCAACAGCCTTGGCCTTTCTGCTGCTAACCTTTTGTGAGACCGTTGAGAATATATCTCTCTTATTTTCTTAATAACCGTATAATGTTATCGCTAGATCAATATGTTCTGTTGAAAACATATTAGTTTTTTGAATTCTTATCGTATCTCGTCATTTTTGGTGGATCAAATAGGTGTGGAGGCAAAGATATGCGAAGGACCAAGCAAAACCTTCAAAGGTGAGTGCAGCCCAGACGGGGTGAAGCGGCTCACTTGCATGGGAACTTGCATCAACGAGCATTTCGCTGGCGGAGATTGTACGGTCGCAGGTACATGCTACTGCACTAATGGGTGTCACGTTGGAGAAGCGACCCACCGAAAAGCAAGGATCTGAGTACAAAGGCCAGCATGTTGGACATTTCTTAATGTATTGAATTAACAAATTTTCAGTGTATGATGAGATCAATATCAGGCGAAAAACATTCTTCCGTGTAACCTGAGAAATTAATAGATCCAATTAAATGTTGACTATTTGATTATTTAAGTTTGATTGTTTAAGATTCAATTTAAGTTTCCAAACCTTGAAAATCTAGTGTTTCGGTTTCAACTTTGGATTTCTTTCTTTCCATACTGAACTTACTGAATGTGACGTTTCCATTCGACAAACTTGGTTGTAATTTAATATCGAAGAAAAAAAATCAAAAGCCAGCTGGTCTTTCTCTAATGGAATGAAAAGAACAGTCGATGCATGCAAAAAATATGACTCAACATATCATCACTTCCATGAACAAAAAAATGTACTTGAATCCTTTTTTTTTTGAATAACAACAGGAGAACTGTTATATTCATCGCAATAGAGGAGAAGGTCAAGACGACCGGTTGACCCAGTTTATGAGGAAAACCGGGCCCAAAAACCGTACAAAACGACTCCATTTTTGAGGAAAAAGGGGCCATAAAACCGCACAAACAACAGAGCCTCGTCGCCCACGTACACGACACAAAGCCACCATTGCACAAAACAAACACATCTGTGCCCGGAGCCGCCACTCCGGCTTCCCCTGCTCGGTTACGAGCCGCAACGCCGCACGGACTAGACGCCTCGTAGCCCATGCTACACTAGACGACCATCCGCGGACCATGAACGTCGCGCCAAAAAGATCCGGGGCCGCCGCCCCGGCGTGCCAGCCGACCGATCGTTTGATCGCGCCGATCGGGCCGACGGACTCGCTACCCACGTAGCACAAGCACGCCACCCTTGCCTTGCTAGACCACGACCACACCCCATATGCCCGCAGTTGCAAGGCCGTTCGAGGCCGCCGCCTCGACGCACCATCCACCGTCCGGAGCCGCTGCCCCGGCTTCCACCATCTTCGGCCGCAAGGCAACCATGCCTAGTTGACGCAAACCTGCCACACCACAGGTGTTGGGCCTCCAAAGGCGGCGCCTTCAAGAAGGTAGCGGCATAGATGTCGCCGTCGCCCGCTCCCGAGGAGCTTAGATTTTCACCGGGAGAACGCCAGACACCCGCGACGGCAGGAGATGTAGCTCACGAAGACGCCTTCAAGAAGGAGTACGGCTCCCGTGGGCACCGTCATCATCGGCACCTACTCAGAACAGGTGCTAAGCTTTCGCCTGGCATGCCATCTCCGCCGTCAAGCCCACTTGAAGCTCGGGTAGAAGGAGGACAACCAACAAAACATGGGACCTTGCCGCCAACCACCAAACGCCCACACCCGATGCAGCAGCCAAGAGCAGCACCTCACTCCGCATCCAACAACTGCCGGAGCACCAGAACGGGACGGGAGCCGTCGAAGATCAGGTCACCAGCCGCCGCGCCGTCGAGCAACCGCACCTTGGGCCCGCAGAGGCCCAGATCGGCCCTGCCCACAGCGACCCCGACGCCTCCACCGCGCCAAGGACCCCTCTGGCCACCAGCGCGCTTGCGCATCTACGTGCGGAGCCAGAGCCGCGCACAACCACCGCCGGCCGCAGCCGTCGCATCCCGAGGTCGCTCTCCCGGCGCCGATCTAAAGCCGCCCGCTCGCTTGAGCGTGTCCGACCCGCCAGGACGCTCGCTTGAGCGCCGCTGGCCACAGCCGCACCAACGCTCGCTTGAGCGCGGCCGTCCATGACGCAGCAGCCGGAGCCCCACGCCACCCTGCGCCAAAACCAGGCGCCGGCCCGCGCCTCCGGTCGACGAAGCTGCCCCGCGCAGCCCGCCTCTGGAGCGGGGAAGGGAGATCCCGCCGCCGCCCACGCCGCGCGGGCTTTGCCCGGCGACGCTTGCCGGCGGCGGCGAGGGAGGAAGGTGGAGGCGGAGCTTCTCCCGACGGCTAGCTAGGTTAGCGCCCAGGTCGCTCGCGGGGAGCGACCGAGGCGCCTCTCGCGAGGAAAAGTGTTGACCTTGAATCCTTAAATAGGAGAAGTGAAGACCAAAGGAAAGCAACGGTAGAGATGTTTCTACTCCTAGCGTACGCAGAGGTAGAGATAAAATTATCCATCTCTTGTATAAGAAACTATCTTTTCCACTACGTATCCCGTTGAAACCATGATTGCTTCAGTGCGTATTTCATTTCTACTCCACAACTATAGGTTTTCTTCTTGCGTCCACACCAAAAAACTTTCATCACGAAATGATAAAACATTCACAATTGCTTGATTCTATGGTTATGACAAAACATTCACAATTGCTTGATTCCATGGTGATCCTCACATGCATGGTAATTTACAAGATAAATAAGTAAAAAATTTAATGCAATATTAATTACTAAATCGCTATTTATCTTGGAAATCATTTGTATATATTCATATTAATATCTAGATATATAAAATAGTTTTTTATGTGGAATAAATATTTATTGTTACTAAATCATCTTACCTAATAATAAAAGTAAAAGATATTATGTGATTTGGTTATGTTCGTTTCTATACGCGTTATTATTTGTAACCTGTTGGCCTAACCTAATCTATGTGGCCAGGAAACCAGAGTACTCAACCTGGTAAGAGTTCACAATAGTTATGTCATTGCTTTAATTTCTATATAAGTAGACAACACCGCGTCCATTGAATCAATTGTCGTTTCAGGATCAATCCACTAGTAGAGGTTCGATCTTCTAAGGTTGGTCATAGTGGGAAGTAACTTAAACTAGTAACATATATTAAGTTACTAGTCTAAGTTACTACCTTGAAAGTGGATAGAAACTCATGCATTATGGCATTAGTATGTTGTAGACTCATCTTGCATTGAGGTGTGTGATGTTCTGGTAACATAGTTAGTTACCACTCGGAAAGTGCATAGTTAAACCGGCCGACATATGCTCCTGGAGGAAGTCAGGCTACCATTGGTCCAGGTGTTCGGTAGGCTCACATTTTTTTTTCTGGTGCAACGCGATACAGATACAATACACAGGTGGGCTAAATGCATGTAAGAGAGAAGTGGGGCGGTGCGTCTCCCCAAATCAAGCCCCCTCTCTCTCCTCCGTCCTCCATAATCACGTCACCAGTAGCGGGCGGTGATACATCTCAAACGTATCTATTATTTCTTATGTTCCATGCTAGTTTTATGACAATACCCACATGTTTTGTTCACACTTTATATCGTTTTGATGCGTTTTCCGGAACTAACCTATTAACGAGATGCCGAAGTGCCAGTTCCTGTTTTCCGCTGTTTTTGGTTTCAGAAATCCTAGTAAGGAAATATTCTCGGAATTGGACGAAATCAAGGCCTACGATCTTATATTTCCACAAAGCTTCCAGAACACCGGAGAGGGACCAGAGGGGAGGCCCAGGGCCTCCACACATGGTGGCGGTGCGGCCAGAGGGGAGGGCGCGCCCCCTGGTGTGTGGGACCCCCAGACCCCTTCCGACTCCGTTTCTTCGCCTATATAAGTCGTCGTGACCTAAAACTTCGGGACGAATAAGCGACGATACGAGAAAAGTTCCAGAGCCGCCGCCATCGCAAAGCCAAGATTCGGGGGACAGAAGTCTCTGTTCCGGCACGCCGCCGGGACGGGGAATTGCCCCCGGAAGGCATCTCCATCGACTCCATCGCCATCTTCATCGCCGCTGCTGTCTCCCATGATGAGGAGGGAGTAGTTCTCCCTCGAGGCTAAGGGCTGTACCGGTAGCTATGTGGTTAATCTCTCTCTCATGTACCTCAATACAATGATCTCATGAACTGCCTTGCATGATTGAGATCCATATGATGAGCTTTGTATCACTATTAATCTATGTGCTACTCTAGTGATGTTATTAAAGTAGTCTATTCCTCCTTCATGATGTAAAGGTGACGGTGTGTGCATCATGTAGTTCTTGGCGTAGGTTATGATTGTAATCTCTTGTAGATTATGGAGTTAACTATTACTATGATAGTATTGATGTGATCTATTCCCCCTTTCATAGCTTAAAGGTGACGGTGTGTAGGCTATGTTAGTACTCGGTCTAAATTGCAATGATCTATTATGCTCTAAAGGTTACTTAAATATGAATGCCGAATGTTGTGGAGCTTGTTAACTCCGGCTTGAGGGAGCTCTTGTAGCCCTACACAATGAATGGTGTTTGTTATCAAACAAGAGTATATGTAGCACAAGTGAGGAGAAGTTATTTATTTGTTATGTGATCAATGTTGAGAGTGTCCACTAGTGAAAGTATGATCCCTAGGCCTTGTTTCCAAATACTGCAAACATCGCTTGTTTACTGGTTTCTATCGCGTCTTTACTTCCTGCAATATTACCACCATCTATACCACCTGTGTTTTACTATCTCTTCGCCAAACTAGTGCACCTATACATCTGACAAGTGTATTAGGTGTGTTGGGGACACAAGAGACTTCTTGTATCGTGATTGCAGGGTTGCTTGAGAGGGATATCTTTGTCATCTACCTCCCTGAGTTCGATAAACCTTGGGTGATTCACTTAAGGGAAACTTGCTGCTGTTCTACAAACCTCTGCTCTTGGAGGCCCAACACTGTCTACAGGAATAGAAGTGTGCGTAGACATCAAGCTATTTTCTGCCTTAAAAACTATTGTGGTATTGAATATGCTGTTATGTATCTTATTTCTTATAAGTTGCTTGTTGAGCGGTAACCATGTTTCTGGGGACGCCATCAACTTTTTACACCTTTGTTGAATATCATGTGAGTTGCTATGCATGTTCGTCTTGTCTGAAGTAAGGGCGATTTTCATGATCAAGTGGTTTGAGCATGCATATTGTTAGAAAAGAACATTGGGCCGCTAAATAAAACCATGAATCATGGTGGAAGTTTCAGTTTGGACACTAATCCTCAATCTCTTATGAGAATATTATATGTTGTTGAATGCTTAAGCATTAAAAGAGGAGTCCATTATCTGTTGTCTATGTTGTCCCGGTATGGATGTCTAAGTTGAGAATAATCAAAAGCGAGAAATTCAATGCGAACTTTCTCCCTAGACCTATGTATAGGCGGCATAGAGGTACCCCTTTGTGACACTTGGTTGAAACATATGTTATGCAATGATAATCCATGTTAATCCAAGCTAATTAGGACAAGGTGCAAGCACTATTGGTATTCTATGCATGAGGCTTGCAACTTATAGGATGTCTTATACATAACGCATATGAATTATTACTACCGTTGACAAAATTGTTTCCATGTTTTCAAAATAAAAGCTCTAGCACAAAAATAGTAATCCATGCTTCCTCTCGCGAAGGGCCATTCTTTTACTTTATGTTGAGTCGGTTTACCTACTTCTTTCTATCTTAGAAGCAAACACTTGTGTCAACTGTGTGCATTGATTCTTACATGTTTACCTATTGCACTTGTTATATTGCTTTATGTTGACAACTATCCATGAGATATACATGTTACAAGTTGAAAGCAATTGCTGAAACTTAATCATCCTTTGTGTTGCTTCAATGCCTTCTACTTTGAATCTATTGCTTTATGAGTTAACTCTTATGCAAGACTTATTGATGCTTGTCTTGAAAGTACTATTCATGAAAAGTCTTTGCTATATGATTCAGTTGTTTAGTCATTATCCTTACCATTGCTTTGAATCACTTCATTCATCTCATATGCTTTACAATAGTATTGATCAAGATCATGTTGGTAGCATGTCACTTCAGAAATTATCCTTGTTATCATTTACCTACTCGAGGGCGAGTAGGAACTAAGCTTGGGGATGCTTGATACGTCTCAAACGTATCTATAATTTCTTATGTTCCACGCTAGTTTTATGACAATACCCACATGTTTTGTTTACACTTTATATCGTTTTGATGCGTTTTCCGGAACTAACCTATTAACGAGATGCCGAAGTGCCAGTTCCTGTTTTCCGCTGTTTTTGGTTTCAGAAATCCTAGTAAGGAAATATTCTCGGAATTGGACGAAATCAAGGCCCACGATCTTATATTTCCACAAAGCTTCTAGAACACCGGAGAGGGACCAGAGGGGAGGCCCAGGGCCTCCACACATGGTGGCGGCGAGGCCAGAGGAGAGGGCGTGCCCCCCTGGTGTGTGGGACCCCCCCAGACCCCTTCCGACTCCGTTTCTTCGCCTATATAAGTCGTCGTGACCTAAAACTTCGAGACGAATAAGCCACGATACGAGAAAAGTTCCAGAGCCGCCGCCATCGCGAAGCCAAGATTCGGGGGACAGAAGTCTCTGTTCCGGCACGCCGCCGGGACGGGGAATTTCCCCCGGAAGGCATCTCCATCGACTCCATCGCCATCTTCATCGCCGCTGCTGTCTCCCATGATGAGGAGGGAGTAGTTCTCCCTCGAGGCTAAGGGTTGTACCGGTAGCTATGTGGTTAATCTCTCTCTCATGTACCTCAATACAATGATCTCATGAACTGCCTTGCATGATTGAGATTCATATGATGAGCTTTGTATCACTATTAATCTATGTGCTACTCTAGTGATGTTATTAAAGTAGTCTATTCCTCCTTCATGATGTAAAGGTGACGGTGTGTGCATCATGTAGTTCTTGACGTAGGTTATGATTGTAATCTCTTGTAGATTATGGAGTTAACTATTACTATGATAGTATTGATGTGATCTATTCCCCCTTTCATAGCTTAAAGGTGACGGTGTATAGGCTATGTTAGTACTCGGTCTAAATTGCAATGATCTATTATGCTCTAAAGGTTACTTAAATATGAATGCCGAATGTTGTGGAGCTTGTTAACTCCGG
Organism: Lolium rigidum; assembly: GCF_022539505.1. Lineage (NCBI taxonomy): Eukaryota > Viridiplantae > Streptophyta > Magnoliopsida > Poales > Poaceae > Lolium > Lolium rigidum. Next base: position 29,382,076 of record NC_061512.1, read on the forward strand.
CTTGAGGGAGCTCTTGTAGCCCTACACAATGAATGATGTTTGTTATCAAACAAGAGTATATGTAGCACAAGTGAGGATAAGTTATTTATTTGTTATGTGATCAATGTTGAGAGTGTCCACTAGTGAAAGTATGATCCCTAGGCCTTGTTTCCAAATACTGCAAACATCGCTTGTTTCATCGTTTTACTGCATCTCTACTTCCTGCAATATTACCACCATCTATACCACCTGTGTTTTACTATCTCTTCGCCGAACTAGTGCACCTATACATCTGACAAGTGTATTAGGTGTGTTGGGGACACAAGAGACTTCTTGTATCGTGATTGCAGGGTTGCTTGAGAGGGATATCTTTGTCCTCTACCTCCCTGAGTTCGATAAACGTTGGGTGATTCACTTAAGGGAAACTTGCTGCTGTTTTACAAACCTCTGCTCTTGGAGGCCCAACACTGTCTACAGGAATAGAAGCGTGCGTAGACATCAGGCGGCCGTCGGGGCGAATGGCGGAGGCGCGGCGCGCGCGCAAGGAGAGGCTGATGGCGGAGGCGCGGCGGCCGTCGGGCGGGTGGACGGCGGAGGCGGGCGCCGTCACAGGCGCACCTGCCTGTGGTGCTGCGACCATGGCATGGCCCACGTGGTGGAGCTTGGCGGGGGAGGGCGCCGTGACGAGTGGCAGTGTTGATGAGCCCGAGTGCGCCAGTGTCCTCAGAAAGGAAGCCCAGGTGGTCGTCACCGACGAGCTCGAGCACGCAGAGCCTCCTCTCCTTGGTCGGCGGGTCGAACGTCCTCGGCAATGCGTTGGCGGCTGAGGCGGCGGCGGAGAGCACGGATTCGACATGCGCGAGCATCCCGTCGCTGGCCTTGCGGCCCGCAGCGTCAACGTCTGGGTGAGCTCGGAGCGGGGCTGGCGTTGGGGACGGGGCGACGTCGAGGTGGAGTCTGGGCGAGCTCGGGCCGGCGTCGGGGACGGGGCATCGTCCAGGTGGCATCCGGGCGAGCTCGGGGCGGGGATGGGGCGGCGCCGAGGTGGCGTCCGGGCGAGCTCGGGGTGGGGCCGGCGTCCGGGACGGGACGGCGTCGAGGTGGCGTCCGGGCGACCTTGGGGCGGGGCTGGCGTCGAGGACAGGGCGGCATCCAGGTGGCGTCGGAGCGAGCATGGGGCGGAGCCAGCGTCGGTGACGGGGCGGCGTCCAGGCGGCGTCGTGCCGAGCTCGGGGCCAGGCCTCTGGGCACCTTGATGCTCTGCAATTTAATGCACTGGCTACGCCTGCATGTATTCGCAGGGGACCTTGTACACGATTGCTGGACCAATCAACAGCCGAGTTAACGCGGGTTCACATACCGCCGGGTTCTATAAGTCCACTCTCCCACCACTCCAATCTCTTTCTTCATTTATTGTCATACCATGTCACCAAAATGCCTTGTGGTGTGTGATGTTACTAGCTAAGTTACTCACACTATTAGTACTCTAAGATTCTCCTTGGAGAGTAATTCACAAGATAAATGGAAATAATTTAATACAGTATATTATTAATTACTTAAATTAGGAGAAGTTAATGCAAATCATTGTAGTAGATATTCATATTAATATCTTGATAATAAAATCTATTTTCGGATGAATTTATATTTATTATTACTAAATATTACTTACACCAAATAAAACTAAGAGCTCCATATGAATTTAAAAATCTTGGTATGCATATGAATTTTTTTTATAAAATAGCAATTAGTGCACCCTTCAGGCAGAAAATAGTACTCCCTCCATTCCAGTTCATAGGGCTCGCGTGTATTTCTAGATTGTATATTTAACCATAATAATATGAGATATATATTATAAAATATATATCATTAGAAGGCTTAGATGTTTTACTTTTTAATGATATAGATTTTATATTGTCTAATTGATATTATGTTGACCATCGGCGCAATGTAACCCAACCAAGGGTTCTGGTTTGGACCACTGCGGCCCTAACCTCCACGGCCACGATTCCTAGCGTGGGAATTACGCTTGCCATTGCCACCGTTGCCACCGAGCGACTTGGCCACTCTCGTGTTGGTAGTTGCCCCTATCGTTGTGAACGCCGTCATGATGGTAGCTGTTGCAGCCACCACCGTGGCCACCACCTTTCCAACCGCCATGCTAGCCCCTTGCTCAGATAAAGTTAAGTGTCAATAATAATTAAAACATACTTTTACTTTATTATGTAACTTCAATAATGTTTTCATTTCATACAACATATAGAAATATATCAAACATAATTCTACTTAAAGGTACCACTAAAGCAATAAAAAAAACCTAATGTTCAACTGAAAGTATCTGTCTTGTATTTATGGAAATGAAATATTCAAATATCTTCATAATTAATCCTTGATTTCCAATGAATCTTGCTTGCTTGTGTTCTGGCAAGTAAGGTTTGATTGAGTTCTTGCAATTAAGCTTTCAACAACTTGAATTTGGAAATAGTTCTTCCGTCTAATGCAACCGTAACAAAATTCCTTATGCAATAGTAGCAACATGGTTATAGGTGTCCTTCAAATAGTTTAACAAGACTCATGGATTTCTCACTTAATATCTTAAACGGATGCTAACTCAATAACAATTCTCCCCCATATAAATCTTTATGTACACACTCTTATGCCCATCGATGTCTTGAAGTACTCCACTCATAAGTGTTTTCTTAAGATTAACACAAGTCCTGTTTTGTAAACAAAAAAATTGATATGAAGAATTAATACACTTCATGAATTCAACCTTAGATGTGTCAAAATAAGTTAATAAAGAATATCTTTCAAAACTTTTTCTTGCAAAAAATCCACCAATCTATTAATAATCATTAATACCAGTACGTTGATTAGACTTCAAGTTTTAGGTCGGGAGTTGAGAAATGAGGAGGCCGAGAGAGTCAACAGATTTGGGCAGGAATCATGATTGCGAAATGTGGTAGTCATGTTGTTCGATCGAATTAGGGCAAGGCGAACAAAACGATGCTTGGGTGATAGGGCGAACAGCCGCTGCCGCTGATAGGCGTGTTGCTTTTGCGGCGAATAGTAGTTGGCAACTGGTGATTGATTGCTCAGAGTTTTTATTTGAAGGACATGTATTGAGATGTCAGACTCTAACGCCATTCATCGTCTTGATCGCGTGGCAGAGAACCCTCGGTCACATGATCCATTGCATGGAGGTATGGAACATAGTAAGCCCAAACGTCATGAACTGATGCCACTTGGCCAAATTGGCTCGGTAAATAGTGAGTTGAAAATTGTTGTAGTCGGGGATGTGGATGTTATATATGGATAAAGAGGAGGTAGCTGTTTGTAAAACTATAGAGTGTTGGATATGGATTTTATTCGCTCTTTTCGCAAAAAAATGACGCTAGTAGATGTGCGTGGTGCCCCATGGTATAGCTAACACTAATCCTAGTAGGTGGAAATGACTACATCCTGAAAATCTGAAAATTTTGGATACGGGCTACTAAGGGCATGTGCAATGGTTGATAAGACCGTCTTATCTTAACTGTGCCATGTAATCTAGATATGACAGTAAAATATGATGTACAATGGGTTATTTTTTAGTCTTATCTTTAGTAACTAGACATCCTAAATATGTGGTGAGACAGATTATGCTAAGAGATCATCTCTTAGCTAAGAGAAGACACAGTTTTTTTTTACTTTCTCTTTCCTCCACATCAGCATTTATCCTACGTGGCATTGCTAAGATATCATCATTGTACATGCCCTAAATTTTGTACTAATGACACACTTCGTCCCACTAACACACACACATGCCAAAAATCCTGGAACTAAGATACATTTCACAGATTCCAAACATACCGCTTTACACTGTATTGTTGGAATCTTGAGAGCAAGCAGCAGGTCGCATAGACAAGGAGAGAAAAAAAAAAGGAATTCTATATTCATACCCCTCCTCTGAATGGGAGAACTGAGTAGCGCTAAGGAAGGGGGCATAGAAATAGAAATTCCCCAAAAAAATATCCGAAGATTTAGGGCTTCATGGCTAATTCTGGAGAAAAAAGATAGCATCGTAAAGATCATTGAACAAAAAAAACCAACAATCTGCATGATAATTTCTGAATCAAATCGAATCTGATATACCATGTCGCTGCACTAAGATATTAGCTAGAAGAATTGAGTGGTAGTGAGCCTCCAGGGCGTCGGATCTAGCACCATCCGCCATGGGGAGCATACGTCGGGTGCTCCCGATCTGATTGGCCGCGTCCTCGCGGACGTGTACCCACTACGGGAACCCGCCGAGGGGCCGACGGCCGGCAGCCGTCGGCACAGCGTACACTGCCATCGGCCCAGGACTGTGCCGACGGCTGCCGTCGGCACACCGCCGTCGGCACAATATCGCCTCGGCACAGCCCCTGCCGCCGTCGGCACAGACTCTGCCGTCGGCACAGCGTCCAGCCCGACGGTCAGACAACGCCGTCGGCACGAGCAGCCGTCGGCACGGTCCGAGTGGGGCCCGCTGAGCGTCTAACGGCCGTTAGGCCAGGAAGGGAGTTGTGCCGACGGCCAAGCCCTCGGCCCAGCTGCCGTGCTCGGACGGCCCGGAGC
>NC_061512.1:29386750-29453003 GCF_022539505.1 Lolium rigidum
CCCCGAAAATGGAAAAACCGTCGCCCGTGGTTCGGATTGGAAATCCGCAACCGGGGCCTTGCTTCCCATCCTAAGGCCCACGCACGTGCCAAATATGGCCTCGTTCCGACAAATATGTCGTGAAACGGGCCGTTTCCTACTCATTTCCCCTAAAAGCCATAGAACTCCGGACGAGATAGCCCTGTTCGTGAAGGGTTCTCCAAGATAATTGCCGTATCCCAGTTCCGTCTTTTGCAGTGGTTGCTAGGACACATAAAATGACGCCACGCGGCTCCGCGCGATTTTATGACTTCGTTTACTTCGCCAACGCTCCGCTGATCTGTATCTTCGGAAACCCTAGGGCGGGGACCCCGCAGATCTACCCCTATAGCTTTCTCCGTGTGACGGTGTAACAATGGATTTTTTTATTTGCTTTGGTTTGTTTAGGACATATGTACATGGGAAACCATAGGTTGGGCTTACTTTACCATAAAATAGGCTCCATTTTAGCCGTACCGGGAGTTTGCACATACAGATCCTGGATTTTCACCAAGTGCTGGCCCATGTCTGCGAAAATCGTCAACGCCGGGTACATGCAAGGTTAGCCAAACCCTACATCACACTTGTGCACATATGCTACGGACATATGCAAGTTTTTAAGCGGTTCCGACGCTCCGGCCGATCCGTATCTTCGGAAACCCTAGGGCGGGGACCCCGCGAGATCTACCCCTATAGCTTTCTCCGTGTGACGGTGTAACAATGGATTTTTTTATTTGCTTTGGTTTGTTTAGGACATATGTACATGGGAAACCATAGGTTGGGCTTACTTTACCATAAAATAGGCTCCATTTTAGCCGTACCAGGAATTTGCACATACAGATCCTGGATTTTCACCAAGTGCTGGCCTATGTCTGCGAAAATCATCAACGCCGGGTACATGCAAGGTTAGCCAAACCCTACATCACACTTGTGCACATATGCTACGGACATATGCAAGTTTTTAAGCGGTTCCGACGCTCCGCTAATCTGTATCTTCGGAAACCCTAGGGCGGGGACCCCGCAGATCTACCCCTATAGCTTTCTCCGTGTGACGGTGTAACAATGGATTTTTTTATTTGCTTTGGTTTGTTTAGGACATATGTACATGGGAAACCATAGGTTGGGCTTACTTTACCATAAAATAGGCTCCATTTTAGCCGTACCAGGAGTTTGCACATACAGATCCTGGATTTTCACCAAGTGCTGGCCTATGTCTGCGAAAATCGTCAACACCGGGTACATGCAAGGTTAGCCAAACCCTACATCACACTTGTGCACATATGCTACGGACATATGCAAGTTTTTAAGCGGTCCGACGCTCCGCTGATCTGTATCTTCGGAAACCCTAGGGCGGGGACCCCGCAGATCTACCCCTATAGCTTTCTCCGTGTGACGGTGTAACAATGGATTTTTTTATTTTCTTTGGTTTGTTTAGGACATATGTACATGGGAAACCATAGGTTGGGCTTACCAGGAGTTTCCACATACGAGATCCCGGATTTTACCCCTACGAGTCTATAATCCGCACGAGTTTTGGGACCATTCCCACCCTCCGATGCTCGATTTCGACGACACACAATAATGATACACTTAAGAACTTGAGACCCACACACGTTACAAAGCACTTAAATAACTAGACCCACACACAAACCAAAACACTTAAAGAACTAGACCACACACAAACCAAAGCACTTAAAGAACTACACCCACACACGAAGCAAAGCACTTAAAAACTACACTACTAACACACAAACCAAAACACTTAAAAAACTAAACCCACACACGAACAAAGCACTTAACACTGGGTCGACACATGACCCGTTAGACACACGGACTCGACACACACACATACTAATCAGTTCTCGAAATCTTCGTCCTCGCTAGGGGTGTCCTCTGAAGCGGTACTTGAGAGGTACGAAAACCACCGTTCATCATTTTCCCCCCATGTCGACGCCTCTCCTTTGGTGTACTCCGCGTCATATTCGGCCCTCCTCTGCCGCTTTCCCGCCCTCCTCTCTCTCCTGTACGCCTGCTTCTCCTTCCAGAATGCGCACGTGGCCGCGACGTCTCCGGGATGGTCTCTGCGCCCTCGTGCCATGAACTGCTCGTCCGCCTCGGTGGTATCAATCCGCCGCTGGCCATCTCTGAACCGCTGCGCTTCACCCTCTGAGCGAAGTAGCGGCTCAGTAGAGAGACTCTCGGCTTCCGTCAGAGACCTGACCTCCGGGAAGTTCAATTCGTGGCGCGACCGGCCAAACCTCCAAGCCGCAACGTCGTATGCGCGGGCAGCAGCCTCCTTCGTGTAGAAGGTGCCGAGCCACACACGCACACCACCGGCGGAGATTTCGGACGCGAAATGGCCCGCAGCCCGCCGGCGAACGCCGATGAAGCCCGTGTTGCTACGGCGACGAGGAGCCATCTCGACGGCGCAGCTCGAGCTCGGAGGATTCCGTGGTGTTTTTGGATGAGAGAGTTGATGAGGAGAGAAATCTTGCTTGGTGATGTTAGTGTTGAGAAGACATGGCTATATATAGGACGACGAGGGCTGAAACGGCGGGAATAATTGGCGGGAGAGAATGGGCGCGAGAAGAATGGCGGGAGGGAAGGAGCGGGGAAAAATGGCGGGAACCTGTGCCGACGGCCTGGCCGTCGGCCTACATAGGAAATGGCGCGAAAAGAATGGCGCGAATAAGGGCGGGAAGAAGGAAAAATTGGCGGGGAAGCTGTGCCGACGGCCTGGCCGTCGGCCCACATCACGCCGTTTGCCACCTGCTGACGCCGTTGTCGGTGGCTGTCTGTGGCCCCACCATATGTCCATGTGCCGACGGCTAGGCTACGTGCCGTCGGCACAGACTGGGTTTGTGCCGACGGCTAAAGTGTGCCGACGGCGGCCGTCGGCTCTGGTGGTTCTGTGCCGACGGCCAGGCTGTGCCGACGGCCACTTTACTGGGCTGACGGCGGGCGAGGCTGTGCCGACGGTGACCGTCGGCACAGATTCTGGCCGTCGGCACGTCGGCGGGTTCCCGTAGTGACCACCATACCAGTAAACCATCTGCATCTCTTCGTAGACTTCCGAGTTCATATACGAAAATCTTTGTGTATCTGCTCGGAGAGTGGACTTTTGGAGCAGGTGCTTGGTGAGCACCCGTATCCATACCGTGTACACTGCATCAAGATTCGTGCAAATTCTTTTTGTTCACCTCTCAAATAATTTCTCATTTTTGTATCTCTCAATTCACACATTGTTTGAACAAAAAAATTGCAGATCACTTAAACATAACAATTGGAACGTGGGAAAAATATTTTGAATTTTTTATTTTATTATGTATATATGTATTTCAAGAATTGTTTTTGAATTTTAAATTATTTGAAATTTGAAATTGCACAAAACAATTCCGAACTATTTTTGTCCCATTCCATTTGTTATTTTTTAGTGACTTACAAAAAAATCAAATCAAAATATGTAATATTTTGGGAGATATAAAAAAGAGAAAGTGAAAAAGTGTGAGGGTGCGCAACACTCTCACACTTTTCCCATCTGCTCGCCGTCATTTTGGCAATACGAAGTGCAAGAGAGAGAGTGGGCGGAAGGTGGAAGAAGCTGATATCCTGAAGAAGGAACATATGTGGGTACCTATTTGCAAAGTGGATCACTGGTAGAAAAATGGCCTTTAGTCGCGGTGCGCAACTGCCATTAGTCGCGGTTGCGCAACCGCGACCAATTGGGCGCGACTAAAGGCCCCCCCTTTAGTCGCGGTTCCTTAGCCCGTCCACGTGGGCCGCAGGCGAGCGCCAGGGCGGAGGACCTTTAGTCGCGGTTCTTCTGGCCAACCGCGACTAAAGGCCTCCGCAGGGTTTAGGGTTTAGCCCCCCTCCCCATAAATCTGGTTTCTTTTTAATTTGTATTGTTTTATTTCTTTTGGGCTTTAATTTTGAAGGAGTTTCACATATTCTACGGTACTACATACATGCATATGAATGTACAATTTCAAACAAATTTGAAATTAGAACCAAAAAGAATTCAAGAGGAATATACAATATATATTCAATATCGGATGACCATATACAATTTTGAACAAGTTTCCATCCATAATTTAGTGCATATGAAGTTCTACGTCCTCTACATAGTGTTCTCCTCTAGGATCGATGACTTCCCTCGCCAACCATCCAGCTAGTTCCTCTTGAAGTGGTCGGAAGCGAGCTTCTGGACTAAGCGTCTTCCGGAGGTTATTCCTCTTGATGTTGTTCTCACACTACTGGTCCCGCTCATTGGTGTATCTCCGGATCCTCTCACAAACATAGTATCCACATAGATTGGTCCCCGGTGGCTGAATATCCCCAGTCGTCCGCACTGCCATTTTAAATTGTAGCTCTTTTTTGAATTCACCGACCTTTTGATCTACGAACCGTCTCCAAACCCTACGAGGCAAAGAAAATTAAATGAACAAGAGAGTTATTAATTAGTTACTTGATATTAGGAAATGATGAACGAAATAGGCCGATCGATATAGAGCGCAAATGAATGAAAATAATTACTTTTGCATCATTTTTCTCATGTTGGCCCAAAGCGCCGGATCCATATTCAGAGAGTCGTGGACGAGAACTGTGGAGGTGTGAAATTGAATTACCATCGAATCCAGATGGAACCTGCGGACACGATACATGCACGATCATGCATAACTCATCGATTAGCCACATACCATGCATGGAGTAAACAAAAGAGAATGTGCTCAAGACAGAAACACTCACCCAAAATGGTAAGGAAATAGAATATCACTTTTGAGTTCCTGTTTTGTAAGAAACTGCCACAGGTCATCCTCCACGTCGGCGGGGTGGTTTTCTAACACATATGAATTAACGATTTGTGGGTCAATGAACCCAACATCATGGATATTCCTTATTCGCATTTCCCGCTTCTTCATTCTGCATAATAGCGGACACAACAAGATAGTTAGGACAATATATATATATATATATATATATAGGCGTCGTATCTTATGAATCCACAACTTTCATGTATCCCTGCATCCATCTATTCTTGAGCATACGATTTAAATCCTGTGTGGCTGCTCCATCCCATGCAATTTTGCAAGAAAGCGCCCGCGTCCAGCCCAGTTATTTGCAAATGACCCCTTCACATTGAAACGTCACACGCACAACACCTAAACAGCACGCGGGCTGGTTTTTCCAACAACGGCGGCGACGGTGACGAGCTCGGCACCAAGTCTGCGAGACGAGTCCGAAGGAAAATCCATCAGCTGTCGCCGTCGCCGGAAATTACATGGGATGGAGATCAACACCAAGTCATTGAAAATCAACGTCATTCCCCACTCGCCGGCTCCGACGCGACGCTCGCCGGCTGTGGACACCTCCGCATGACGAGGCCGCGGCTACCTCAGCCAGTCAGCCTCCGCACCGTCGGCGTACCCCGCCTATTCATGAAGACACTGAACTGCTACAGACTCGCCTAGGCTGCGAGCACAATCGATCGGGATCCTTCGTTTGGAAGTTCTCCGTCGCTGCCTGGGAGCCACCGGCGTAGATCCAGATAAAATAACCTACAACTGCAATCGACCGCGCTGAGAAACGTGGGTTCGGCCGTCCGGGCGACTGGTATGCCCAGCCAGGGGTTCACGTACAAATTTGCAGTCAACTTACACAGGCAGCGGGCGTGTTTTTGAAAGTTTACCACAGAATCACTTACAGTGGTACGATCTAGATCGGATGATCAAGAATAGATGGATGCAGGGATACATGAAAGTTGTGGATTCATAAGATACGACGCCATATATATATATATATATATATATATATATATATATAGGTCTGCTATTCTCGAACCGGTTCGAGAATAACTATTCTCGAACCCTTTCTGAACTTCCGGGTGTTTTCCTAGTGAACTTCTCGACGGAATACCCGAATTGCATGTTCGTGCGGACAGTATTTTCATGATGATTTTCAAACCGCTTATCTGATTGATGCGTATAATATACCGTTGGATTCGTACGGAAATTTCGCAACTTTTTCGTGTTCATTGTTTTCCCAAATTCTGTATTGTTTAAAACTAATTTTAAATATACAAAACAACGTTTTCGCGGATTTCCCTCTTTTCGTGCAGTTTTGGGGGTTTAATTTTCAAACGGTTTATCAGATTTATGCTTATGATATGGCGTTGGAAAGCTGTTGACTAGGCGCAAATTGTTCATGTAGGATGTTTTTCCAAATTATTTACGGTTTAGGAGCAGATTTGAAAATACGTGATTCCGCTTTCCGATTTTCTCTGTTTTTCGTACTGTTTTTTGGAGCTTATTTTTGAACCACTTGTCGGAATGTTTCAAATGATATTGTGCTGAAAAGATATTTATTAGGCGCAACTTTTTCATGTTGAACTTTTGTCTAAATTCTAAATGGTTTAAGTTTAATTTCAGATATACGCAAAAGCGGAGATAACGCCGACATGAGAACTTTTTAAATTGGCTCATCCAAATTGATTAGGTGTGGCATTGCGGTGTTTTGGAGTATTAATAGAGTTATATGAGTCCTAATTGTACCTGGGGCAGATCGATTTGCTCAATAAGAGGTTGTACGAATGACTTCTACGCATATGATTTCCGCCCAGCAAAATAGAGTACACGAGCTGCTCTAATATAGAAGTGAACTTCTCGATATATGTTAGTGAACTTCCGGTCGCGGTATAAAAGTTTTAGGCATGCTCAAAATGTACTTCCTACATGTTCAAAGTGAACCTTCGCGCCGGTACAAAGTGAAGTTTGACAAAAGCAAATTTCCGGTATGTTCATATTGAACTTCCCCAATGTTCAAAGTTAATATTAATAAAATATAAATTTCTAGCTTGTTTCCCAATGTTGAACTAGTTAACTGTTGCAAGCTGGAACAATGAACTAGAAACTGCATGTAGTTCACTATACTTTGATGAAAAGTTCATTCTACGGAGTTTTTGGTTGTTCTGTTTTCCTTTACTATTTTGGAGGTTGTAATTATTTCAAATTATTTCACAGTGAATTGGTGACGTCTAAAGAGCGAACTTCCCACTAAAAAAATAATTTCTTTGTTTAATGCCAAAGCCACACGAGTGGTCTTTGCATCAAAGATGTATACACGTTCTTTCTTTTTTCCAACGGACCGCACAAGCCTAGGTGTACTGACAAAGACAAGTGAATGGTGTACTAACAATGATAAGTGAATGCATAGCATGTGCTGCAGCACATTTTACACAATTTTATAGAACAATTCGTACTGCTCAGCAATTGCACAAACACACCAACATGCTAAGAAACAAAATTTGTAAACTAGAAATCCAAATCATGCATAGCCAAGTAGGAATTCAAAACCACATGAACTGGCACTGCTCACTACATGCTCACTCAATGAACAACTTCCTATCGAAGAAATAAACTTTTTCACACGTGACTGAACATCTTCCTCACAAAGAAGTGTACTGCTCCCCTGGATGCATAATAGTGAACTTCACACAATTAATACAAGTCATCCACCCATCAGCGCAAGTATCAGAAGCGAACTTCACAAACAATCCATCTAGTAGACTCAAATAAAAATCCATCTTGTGGGAATAGTCTAAAATGAAGTATCAGGACACAAGAAATTCACAAATAGAGAAGTTAACTCCAAAAATTAGTATCAGTGAGCTTCACTGAGCCGGCGCCGTGCCCGTCCTGGCGATGCTCCTGTAACAGACGCCACCATGGCGCGACATTTGGGCTTGAAAACGCCATGGACAAGGAGTGACCGCTAAGCCGCATCTGCCTTGAAGAAGTAGTGTAGGGCTAGCAACACGTTTATGTCCTCGTCCTCTGCAACATTGCCTCATCAGGTTGGCTGTGATCAGGGAGTCCTTGTTGTATATGCATGAGATGCTCGGACGATGCGAGTGGGCTTCTCAAGTACATGGCATCAAATAAAAGAATTACTTAAATGCTGCACTTCGTTTTGGAAAGAAAAGATGCTGCAAAGCTATTGGAGTTCAGAGGAGGTAGCGTAACTATGACAAACAACAACCAACTGAACCGCACAATGGCTTACAGTGAACTGCAACAATGTCGCTGTATCAATATGAGAAGTGAACTTATATGCAAGCGAACTGTTCCCGCTGAAAACAACATCTATTCCTGCATTATAAAAACTATTGCATGATCATAAGATAAAACTACTGCATATACAAGAATCATACATCCCCGAGGCACAAATATTCTAGCAGTAATATATAAAATGAAAATAGCAGTAGATGTGAACTTCGCGAATTAAGAGAAGTGAGCTTCACAGATTAGGAGAAGTGAGCTTCTCGGATTAGAAAAAGTGAGCTTCCCGGATTATAAGAAGTGAACTTAAAACTCAGAAAAGTTGGAATTATAATAAAGGCACATAGTTGACCAGTAGTTCATAGCCGTATCAAATTGTCATCTAGTAACACTCGTCTAGACTTCGATATCTTAATACAGTAGTGAACTATCAAAGATTGGGAATGCACTTCTTTTGTTTTCTACAACAAACTTTACAGTTTTGTTCATCGATGAAGTAAAATGTTTGACAGCAAGAAATAAACTTCTGGCGATGATGTGAACTTTTGATAAAAATTAGTTTAACTTCCCAGCGAAAAATATACAGCCTGAGCTAAAAGAGTGCACTCCCTTACATGTGAGTGTATGAAACTAATATTCATACCAACAGGTCCGCGAGAAAGCGACGGCTGTAATGCTTACCAGTTCGTATCAGCAACATTGCAGCAAGAGCACCCGACAGCTGTACTGCTTTGCATCCTGTCAAATGAATCTGCACGACCAATACCGAATAAGTGTACTGTATGTAATAGAGAATGTGAAGTTTCTAATTTTGATTTTACATGACCATGACCTTGAACTGAATTTCAGAAGAAATACTAAACAGAACTTCTGAAGAATACAAAACTGAACCTCGGGATTTTTGAAGCTAATAACCTATACTCTGTTGAACTTCTTTTTTTAAGCTAATAAGCTACTGTTGTTTAATAAGTGGACTTCCTTTTTATGGTAAACTAATTTATTTATTCAAGAAAGGGGAACATTCTCAGAGAGACAAAGGTGAACTTCAAAGCAATGTATCTTCTCTGTTTCGCTTTTGAACTAAAGCGTCAGTCAAAAAACGAACTCCAAGAAAATAACAAGTGAACTCACAATGGTGAACAATGAGAACTACCTTTCTTCCGTAGAAGGATCAACCTATGTCTCTATATCAAATACATACAGAAGAAAGGGACTGTCCCAAGAGGTGATTTAACTAACCAGTAAACTTCCATGGCGTCCATCTAGAACTACTTCTTTTTCATTTTTATGGGTGAGGTTGTTGCCTGTCAGATTTGTGTCCCAAATAACAGAACTTTTGAACCAAACACTGCAAGTATGATGTTTAAAAAATTTGTTACTCAATGACCAGATAAAAAACAAATGATTCTTTTTGCATGAATCATGGAATTGATGCGGCTCTATAATTATTTGTCTAGTGTTGGAATATGCCTACTATTGAGCACCATGTAAAGTGCCATGCTGCTTTCCTGTCGCCATTGACATGCTCCATATCAAGGTAAAGGGGCGACTAGGCGTACTAAAAAAATTTGTTGCCCATTCACATGAACCTAGAAACCATAGCTAGATAGTCGTCTGCCCCACGATCTCTCTCCATGAACTTTCACTGCTCATCAAGTGAACTTCAGATGTTCATTATCTAAACTTCACTACGTATCGATGTTTCCACAATATAAGTCTAACACCGTGTGATTCTAATATTTGAACAGTGTTCTGCCTGTTTATACGCACCTGCACTTCTAGGAAGGGGGTAGGACTCAGGCGTACGCAGGGGCGGCGCGCGAGCTCTGAGCACGGTGAACTCCCGATGGGGGCCCGGTGAACTTCCCGGATGAAATCACCTGAGGTAAAACATGAATAATTTGAGTGCTCATGCCCTGTGAAGGTGATTTTTTCGTACATAAGGAATAATAGATGAATTGGCACACACACATGACATCCTATAGCTTGTGAATACAGAATATCAGGACAGCTAGTAGAATAAAGATAGTTCAGCCATGCACACTACCAGATGACAAATTGCAGCGAGACAAACACAAGATGAACTTCTAGCATGAGACGAATTGGACTTCACTTTTTTAAAAGTTCAGAACTTCTGAATTATCTTGATGCTTACTACGATTTTTTTTACCAACTACCAACCAACCAGCAAATCAATCAAAGCAAAAAATACATAGCAGTAGCTCTTCACTGATTTTACTCTCTTTTAGTAGCCAATTAAATTTTCTAAACTGTAATAGAGTAGGCAACAAACTTAGAGATGCACTTCCTTTACACCAGGGATTGGATTTAGCAGCTTCAGGGAAAGATGGACTTCACATGTGTACAAATAGAACTCCTGCAAAATCAAAGTTTAAGAACTCTTAGTGAATTCATATGTGCCATAATTCTAACCTCTTTAAGCCTTTTCTATAGTAGTGAGGCTTTTGAAAGTACCTCTGATTGAGATGTAGAGGAGAACGGGCATCACTACAGTTAACAAGGAAATCAAGTAGGCACAATCATGCATTTCTAAATGACAATACCCTGCCTCTGTCCAGGCTCTACTCTTCATTAATTATAGAACTATTACTCCTAGTTGCACCTTGTACCTAGTGTTGGAATCCTCCTCAGATGATTCAAACTTCCAAGATTAAAAAAAGTGAACCTCTCTCGAATGAGTGAACATCCTAAAATGAACATGTACTGCATGTGGACATTTTCATAAACTGCAAATGCATATATTTCATATACAGTGGGTAAGCCATACCTTCTGTTTCGTTTCTTTTTCAATTAATCAATCCAAATGGAGCTCCAAGTTTTGTCATCACTCCCTGGAATAAAATGCAGATCATGCTTGTATCAATACAGTGCCAGGTATACATAATATAACAGAAGAATAGAAAAATGAATACAAAGATCACCCCAAGTTTCTACAGTCACTAGGTGCTCACTTCAATTACTTCAAAGTGAAATATGAAAGTAAGTAAACTTCTTGCGGCATATTTAGATAATTTTATGTCATGGTCGAACTGGACTTCCATGCTATAAAAAATGAACTAGCATTATTTTGGAGAAGTGTACTACCAAAAAAACTGAACTTGAAGTGGCGTGAATTTGTCAAAACTCATTGGGTGAACTTCCTATTGGAGACCAACTGAACTTAAGAATGATGACAAGCAAACTTTCGTTTTCTACAAATCTGGAGTTTATCTCAGTTAATATGAACTATGTAGCAATGAGAATATCAATCAAGCACAAATCTGAACTGTCGACGTACATAAAGTGAATTGAAATACACATGGGTGAGCTCAATAAAACAAACTCGCGAAAATAAACTTCACAAATAACGAATCGCTCTAGTTAAACTAGTGAACTTCCATGAGCTTCTACTGTTGCATGTCTCTTCACACTTTAACGAAACGCTGAAGCTTAACTAGTGAACTTCCTACTTTTCACTTTTAAATAGAACTTCTATTGCAGGTCAAATCAAAGTGGGTGTACACTGCACTGTTTCTCACATTCAGTATCCATCATAGTTTCATACCATTATATACATCCGTATATGCACTTGGTTTTATTAACAGACTTGTTTATACATACAGGGATTACATGTGTGTATGAAGCAACAGCATGCAAATGCTTGGAGACAAACAAACAAAGAAAAAGTAAATGACAAAAATGAGTTGGAGGACCGTGGGCTACCATGAATTGTAATTAACTCTAGTTTGCGTTGGACTTCTTTTAACTGCAGTCTATATTTTTTTAACTGGACTTGTCATATTTGTTAATGAGCTTCTAGCTCTGCCATAATGAAATCTCTGACAAAGATATAACAATTTACTGAGAAAGAAAAACGAACACTTCTATTTCACATCAGTGGCATCACTAGTAAGTAGCAGCGACAGCAGTAGTTCATATCACCGTGGGAACAAGTTTGCTTGAGTAATGCACGAACCTGGTGCTAGAGGGAGTAATGCACTCCGTTGCATCATGAATAATCCATCAATCCGGGATCATCTAAACTAAGTAAACTTCATGAATAATCTATCTATCATGGATCATCTAAACTGTAGTATGACAAGTGAACTCCACGTAATAGGATGAACTGAACTTCAGAAAATGTAGAACTAAACCATGAGCAGCAGATGAACTAAGTTGCAGAATAATAGCAAAACTTAACACCAAATCGGGAAGTGAACTGCCAACTTGGGAATTCTCACGATGAGCTAGTGAACTGATGCATATGTCTAATCCTGATTCCCATGAGCCAGGCCTCCCTTGAACCACATGAAGCCCTACATCCACAAACAGCAGGACCACAACGTCCTCCCTCGCTTGCCACATAAGGAGTTGTTGCAATAGGGCAGCGCCAAAGATGCGTAGTTGCGATGCTCCCGAGAGTTCTGAACTGCACGCCTTGCGGTATGCAGGATTAGTCCGCGCACTGCTGGAGATGGTCAGGCGAAGCCCGATGTAGTTGGGGAAGGAGGTTGGCGCATCTCCCATGGTAGGTCGGAGATGGCACCGCGCTGAAAAAATCCGGTGGGAGGCACGCTGACAACCGGTCGAGCTGAGCGACGGAGCACCAGACAGGGGACAAGTACCTTGCTATGGAGTCCGGTCGGGGATGTGCGCGGCGGCGGGACGACGAATTAGGAGGTCCTCTTCCTCCTGTAGGTCGCCGGCTCCATCGCGGGCCGCCTCGTGCTGGCTCCCGCCGGCGCTGCGAGGCGGGCCTCCGTCGGGGAAGAAGGCAGGCAGGCCGGCGGGGCACGTGGATTTGGGGCGACCGGCGGCGCGCGTGGCTTGGGGGCAGCCGGCGACACGCGTGGCTTGGGGGCGGCCGGCGACGCGCGTGGCTTGGGGGCGGCCGGCGACGCGCGTGGCTTGGGGGCGGCCGGCGGCGCGCGTGGCTTGGGGGTTGGCCGGCGGCGCGCCTGGATTTGGGGCAGAAAGTGTGGAGGAAGAAGGTGGTGAATAGGTGGGGTTCGTGCCGTGGTGTGGTGGGTCTAATTTTTCTGGGTGGGTTCAGTTCGGTGCGAGTTGGTTGGTCGGTCCAAAGGGGGTTCGAGAATAGCTATTCTAGAACCCCTCTTAAGGGGGTTCGAGAATAGTTGGGCTTCATATATATATATATATATATATATATATATATATATATATATATATATATATATATATACCAGCACTATTCTGCAACCGGTTGCAGAATAATATTCTGAGCACCGACTTGTACTTTCCTGGACACAAGGTTGCACTTTCCGGATAACAGGGTTCAACTTCCCGTTTTCTTTAGAGGTACTGATTATACCACGAGTTTTTCAACCATTTGTCGGAACTATGCAAATAATATACCGTTGGATAGATAATGAAAAACCGCAACTTTTTCATGTTCACACTTTTCACAGATTTTGCACGGTTTAAATTTCATTTTGAAAATACGAAAACGCTTCTATATGGCCAGAAAACGAACTTTTAGTTTGATTTTCGAACCGCTTATCGAAACTGTGCAAATGATATACCGTTGGAAAGATAATAAAATTGCGCAACTTTTTCATGTTTTACGTTTTTTCAAAATCCTCACAGTTTTTGAACAATTTTGAAAATACCGAAATTCGGACGTACTCAAAAAACAAGCGGACGAGTAATTTGGACGATTTGTTTCAACCGTATGTCGGAATGATGCAAATGATATGGCGTTGGAAAGCTACGGACTAGGCGCAACTTTCATCTTCCAATTGTTTTCTCTAATTCCTTATAGTTTAAGAGAATAACTTGAATTACTATCCGCCCATTTTATGAGACGGGCACCGAATGATTTTCCCCACGATTTCTATGCGGTATATTTAAGCAATGCAAATGATATACGGTTGGAAAGGTGTAAAAAAGGCGCATCATTTTCATATATATCATTTTTGCCAAATCTAAATGGTTTAAAATTAATTTTAGAAGTTTTGAAATCATGTTTCCGGTATACTTTGCGAGATAACGACTTGAATTTGATGCATTAGATCTCTTTATTTGTTGTGAAATGTTGTAGGTAATAAAATTAGACTCCTAATCTATCAGATAAACCTTTGGGTGGCAATGGTTGAGGTGGTTGGTGATCAAAACAATCAGATTTGCACAATAGATTTTCGCCTCGCAAAAACAGAGCATTGAACTTCTCTCGACATGTGCTTGTACTTCTCGGGCAACGCGGTTCTACTTCTTGGTGCGGTTTCACGAAACCGTTTAGAAAAATTAATAAATTTTTATCTAAACACTTTCTACTTCTCGTAGTTACCGCTTGTACTTCCTGCAATCACCACTCGTACTTCTCGGAATCACTGATTGTACTTCCCGCGGATGAGGGGATTTTTTTGTTTTTTGTGTATTTGTATTTTGTCGGCTTTTTGTACTTCCTATATTAAGTTTGTGTACTTCTTGTGTCGAATGGTTGTACTTCATAACTTGAAGTCTTTGAACTTCTTCGCGAATGACGAGATTATTTTGTTTTTTTGTATATTTGGATTGTTATCGGTTTTCTTGTACTTCCTATAATAAGTGGTTGTACTGCCCGTGTCCAATGGTTGTACTTCTCGCCGTCAAGTATTTGAACTTCCTCACGGATGATGAGATTATTTTATTTTCTTGTACATTCTGGTTTTTTCGGGTTTCTTGTACTTCCTACAATAAGTGGTTGTACTGCTCATGTCGAATGGTTGTACTTCTCATTGTCAAGTATTTGAACTTCCTCGCGTATGACGGGATTGTTTTACTTTTTACATTTGAAATTTGTCGGTTTTCTTGTACTTCTTATAATAAGTCATTGTACTCCTCGTGTCGAATGGTTGTACTTCTCACCATCATGTATTTGAACTTCCTCGCGGATGACGATATTATTTTGTTTTTTTGTACATTTGGATTTTGGAGGTCTTCTTGTACTTCCTATATTAAGTGGGTGTACTACTGGTGTCAAATGGTTGTACTTCTCTCCGTCAACTATTTTAAACTTCCCCTAGGGTGACGGGATTATTTCGTTTTTTACATTTGGATTTTGTTGGTTTTCTTGTAGTTCCTGTAATAGGTGCTTGTACTGCTCGTGTAGAATGGTTGCACTTCTCGTCATCAACTATTTGAACTTCCTTGGGGGTGACGGGATTATTTCGTTTTTACTACATTTGTATTTTGTCGGTTTTCTTGTACTTCCTATAATAAGCACTTGTACTGCTCGTGTGGAATAGTTGTACATATCATCGTCAAGTATTTGAAATTTCTCACGGATGACGGGATTTTTTTTTCATTTGGATTTTTGTCGGTTTTCTTGTACTTCCTATCATAAGTGTACGTACTGCTTGTGTCAAATGGTTGTACTTCTCATCATCGATTATTTGAACTTCCCACGGGATTATTTTATTTTTTCTATCTTTGGTTTTTGGTCATTCACAAAAATAGAGCGTTGAACTTTCCTCGACATGAGCCTGTACTTTTCGGGCAATAGGGTTGTACTTCTCGCTGCAGTTTCACAAAACTGTTCAGAAAAAACGATAAAATTTTATGTGAACACTTTGTACTTCCCCTATTTACCGCTTGTACTTCCTCTAGTTACTCGCTTATACTTCTTGGAATCGTTGGTTGTACTTCCCCGCAGATGATAGGATTATTTTGTTTTTTTACATTTAGATTTTGTCGGATTTCTTGTACTTCCTGTATTAAGTTGTTGTAAGTCGTGTCGAATGGTTCTACTTCTCAGCATCAAGTATTTGAACTCCCTCGCAGATGACGGGATTTTTTTTGTTTTTTCTACATTTGGATTTTGTGGGTTTTCTTTTACTTCCTATATTAAGTGGGTGTACTGCTTGCATCGAAATGTTGTACTTCTCGTCGACAAGTATTTTAGCTTCCTCATGGATGGCGAGATTTTTTTTTGTACATTTGGATTTTCTTAGTTTTCTTGCACTTCCTCGTGAAGGGGAACCGAGGAGGGGGCCGAGGCGGAGGAGTGTGTGGCCACGAGGGGCGGCGCGCCTTGAATCTCGCCGGCGGGAGCTATCGATGGGGAAGAGCCTGCGAGGAGGGAGAACGGGGCGGACGCAAGGCCACGGGAGCGGGCGGGAGGGAGATCGCGGCGGCGGCGTCTAAGGTTTGCAAAATAAAAGGGTTAGAGCAGAGTGCACAGCCTATGTCAATTGTGTGCGGTGCGAGACATTCATTTTGTTTTTAAAATTAGTACGCATCCTCTCCACCACATCTTGCAAGTGCTAGCACTCCCGTTCGAGTAGCAGCAACGCATCTGCAATATTTCCAGAGGAAAAGAGCGGAAGATCATGCTCGTGCGTGGGAGTCTAGAACGGGAGGCGCTGCTGCTTGTGCTGCCTGAACATGAGTAGGAGGCAGTGAAGCAGCCTGGGTGTGGCGCGGCGGAACATGAGCATGGGGAGGATGAGCGGCAAACCTGCCGAAGACGGGCAGGAAACATGGCAATCGGTGCTGGGGAAGCTATTGGTCACACGAACACAAGTGAACCCCTTAAAATAAGCTCTCATTGGATGTGAACTAAGAGCCAAATGGGCAATTGGCTAGAACAGCTCGTGGGGAGTAAAACCAACCTGCCTTGCCATTATCTAGTACTCCGTATCAACCAAAGTGATGCACTGCCGAGAGAGAAACAAACGTGTATTGCCCACCCTAGAGTAGTTGTACTTCCTGCCAACAAAGAGTTGTGCTGCCCGTTCACAAAAAACGTTGAACTGCCAACGAAGATACGCCCCTGACAATTATCCATTTGGACTTCCTTATACATTTTTACACAAACTTTTTGTTCAGTTCACACTCGAATATCTCATGTTCAAAATGACATGAAAGAAACTGAACTATTACTGGGTTTCTTGCCGACAGAAATCCGTTTCTCTATCTATATGAGCACAAATCCAGTACATTGCCACTACTCTAGTTATTTTTTTCAAACACGAATAAATTGTAATCGACCAAACTGCACTGCCAGGATGTTTGTCTGCTTCTCATTGACGTCGCAGGACGTCAGCTTTTCCTCACGGATATCGCCGGCGCTGGCTGCTACTCATGGACGTCGCCGGACGTTCGCCTGCTTCTCATTGATGCGTTGGACGTCGGCTTTCCCTCAGGCTGCTACTCACGGACGTCGCCACACGTCGGTTGCTCCACACGGACGTCACCGAACGCTGGCTGCTCCACACGGACGTCACCGAACGCTGGCTGCTCCACACGGACATCGCCGGATGCCGCCGGCTGCTCCACATGGACGTTGCCTTGCCGGATGTCATCTGCTTCTCATTGACGTCACCTGACGCTGGAATGCAGCCCTGCTGAATTAATGAACTATTTACTTAATCGTAATGGAAAGCAGAGTGTATAATACAAATCATCTTGTGTTTGAGAAAACATAGATTAACATATCTTACATTGTGTAAAGCCTGGCATGTATATCTATTCAGCAAGTGTATCTGCACAGAAGTTGCTCCATTCAGAACAGAGAAATCAACAGTACATGTGTAGCTAGTTGCCAGCTAGATCTCAGAATTGAAGGATACAACACTCTATAATACGTAAAGAACTAATGCATATATGTTTGCTGCATGCATTGGAGTATGAAACAGCTATGTTTTAAATTCAGGTTCAGAGTTCAGACTGCTGTACAGGGGCACATAAGCTAAGTCTGAATCAAGAAATTCTATCTTGTTGGTAATTTTGGCAACACGATAGAGGGCCAGGATTATGTACCTTCTTCCTACTCATCAGGAGTGGGACTATCTAAACACACTGCAAAAAGGCTCATCAAAATGCTCAAGTTACGTAGGTAATCTGAAGCAAAACACTTAACAGAGGACCTTACTACTTCCACATTTCTTCACATGAATACATTAATCAGAAATATGTTATATGTCTCATAGCAGAAACTATATCACAGTTGCTTGATAGTAGATAATTAACATGCATCCATAACTATGGTTACAACACAATAAAGAAGTGCATAGAATGATAATTACAAGGTGTTTAGCATCGAGATAATTAACATGTATCTCTATGGGACATGGTTGCTGGAAGTGAGTGAATCAGCTCTATGGGACTTGATTGCTACAGCTCTAGGCTCCACACAACAAGGCCATGAAGCAAACCAGAGGAACAAGAACCTGAAGCCAACTAATTCAGAATTCGGAATAATGTGAAGAAACTGAAATTTTAGACGAATTGAAGCAATAGTTAGTCAATGTCTGTCTTTTTTTTCTTGCCAAACAACAATACAAACACCAAATTGCTCACTGGATCTGCTCCACATCGATGTTGCATGCTGACTCCGCGCTCCAATAGCTAGAGGCCATCCTCCGACTCCCTCTCAGGCATATACCGGTGTCTTCTTTCCATTGACTGGCTGCAGCGGCAACATGTCAAGCTCGTGAAGTCCAAATCAACGATTCTCAGAAGTATAACACTAACAAATAAAGGAAATAAAAGCACGGTTGGCTTCTTGTTGTTGCAGGACACGATGTTCACCGACCGAGCTGCTCGCATCGGCAGCCGGCCGACCGCCGCAGAGGGGCCGAACGGGAGATCACAACCACCGGGTGGCGCTGGAGAACCAAGAAGTGTCATTTTTTGCCAAAGAAATATACTTGTACTCGCAACGACGATGTGCTTGTTCTGCCAAGGAGTAAGTCCCTGAACTTATTTCGTTATAACTGCAACTACAGCGGCTTTGCAAAGAAACTACGTAACATGGTAGCTTCCAGCGGACGAACGAATTCAAGGAGGAATTGGCAGTGGGGGAGCGGGGCGTCGGTGCAGAATGTCGAAGCCGCGTGGAGCACCGACGACGGCCACGCGGGGGAAGGGGCGGCAGAGCGCGTGGTCGCCGGCGGCGCGCGTGAGAAGGGCCCGGCGGCGCACGGGAGCAGGGACCGGCGTCGCTCGGGGGAAGGAGACGGCAGCGCTCGGGGAAAGGGTCCTGCGGCGCGCTGGGGATGGTGCGACAGCGCGCGTAGTCGCCGGCGGCGCGGCGCGCGTGAGAAGGGCCCGGCGGCGCACGGGAGCAGGGGCCGGCGGCGCTCGGCGGAAGGAGATGGCGGCGCTCAGGGGGAGGGTCCTACGGCGCGCGGGGGAAGGGCGGCAGTGCGCGTGGTCGCCGGCGGCGTGCGGTTGGGGGCAGGGGTCGTGGGTGGATGCGGGAAGAAGGTGTGGGTGCGTGGTGTTTTCTTCGATGAGCTGTTTTCGGGATATTCCGGCCGGATCGGGCCTTATAAGAGGCGGGTGGTGCTCAGAATAATATTCGAGCACCGGTTTCGAAATAGTGCGACCCTATATATATATATATATATATATATATATATATATATATATATATATATATATATATATATATATATATATATAGTGCGGCAATGAACGAGATGGGGTAGAAATTAATAAATCACTTACGTAACGTAGCAACCGATGATAGATTTGTCGAGCTCGCGCATGATTGAACAGTCGGAACAATTCACTCCGATGAATTGTTATATAATAATGTTTGAAGTGATGCTCATATCTAACTTCCGCATAAATATAGTCTTTGGCGTTTTTAAGTTTTATGTAACCCTTGTACCAATTTAGCAGACCTTTCATTTGTCGAGGTAGATCTTCTTCCTGCGCAGGCTCGACGAGAGGGCCATTCTTCACATATGTAAATACTACGTCCTTCATTGGCTCCTCATCAAGGCCTAACAGTGCACGAAGAGTGATACCTAAGTCGGCCGCTTGTTCTCTGGCACTCGTTACAGTCAATCCATGGCTGCCGCAGCTGCTATGATATCGGGGGCATCCGGACCGGCGGCTTGCACTATGAGCGGGGCGATCGATTGTTTACTTTGTTCCTCGAGCTGGGCAACTTCTTTCCCCCTTTCTAATTTTTTCTCGGCCTCCTCCAAGGCTTTCTTCTCCGCCAACTCTTGGTTCCTCTTGAACGCGAGTGCTTGCCTACGAAGTTCACGTGCATAGTCATCAGGCAGATTCTTCGCGGCTTGGGACGGTGTGTTCAAAAATGACTTAGCCCAGCTCTTTTCCTTGTCAGAAAATACTTGCTTGGGCTCGGGCTCTCTTTTCTTCTTGCAGTCCGCCTTCCATTTCTCATAATCAGCAGCCGCGTGTGCGTCGACTTCCTCGGCACTATGTTCCCAAGGCCTTGTGGGGAGAGGCTTCAGTGATGGCTCTGGTATCTTTGTGGTTCTTGGTACACAAGGGTCCGGGTTAATAACCCAGGACTGCTTCTGCTTCTTCGCCGGAGGTGGATTGGGGGGCGGCATCTGCTTACCCGCCGGACGAGGACTGGGGGCGGCGGCTCGCTACCCGCCGGAGGTGAATTGGGGGCGGCGTCGGCTGACGTGAAGGAGGTGTAGGTGAAGCACCACCACCACCACCGCCACCGCCGCCACCACCACCACCGTAGGGGGTGGACTTGTTGGCGCCTCGCCCGGAAACTTGATAAACTTCTTCCGCCATAGAATGAACTCGGCGCTTGACATCTCCAAGTCTTTTCGCCCCTTCGGGTGTAGCAATGTCAATGTCCAGGTCCTCAAACCCTTGGACTATCTCCTCCACCGTGACACGAGCATAGCCATCTTGAATGGGGTTGTTGTGGTGGAGTGCTCCAGTGTGGTAAAGCACCGCCGATGGCTACCTTCATGGACATGTTCCCGATAGGATAATACAGATGACATGCTTTCATCTCCTTTATATCGTCCACGGGGTAGCGAGGAGGCTCCGGTGCAGTAATTTCGACCACCGTAGGCTCCGGTGCAGAATTTCGATCGTCGGTGCACTAGCCGGTGAGGCCTCCGTGGAAGCCACGCTCCTTCTTCTCTCGCTCGCTGGCTTCCGAGATCCATTGGATGATCTTCATGCCGCGCCCGAGCTGCATCTCTTTCGGCTACTAGTACACTCACGGTTTCTTCATCACATCCATTTCCGTTACCAACTCGCGCCACAACATCCGCATCCCGATCCATCTTTCTCTTACGGCTTCGTAACCGTACGGGTCATCGTTCTGGGGAACCCTACTTTCCACGGAATGGGCCCCATGCCTCGTACACGTCCTCCGTGTTCGGGATTCCCGAGGGCTTTTGTCGTGGCGTCGTTCTCTCCGTTGAACTTGATCCTCCCTCTTGAGCATCCCTCATTGCCTCAATAAGCTTTTGGGTGGGTTTAATTATTTTGCCCCGATAAACACACTCCCTCGTCTCCGGGTTCAGCGATCCCCCATGCCCGTACTCACCAGACCTTTGGCCCTTGGGTCCCATCCCTCCGTACTCGGACGGATTCCTCGCGCCCTCAGCTCGTTCTCCATCTTCTCCCACCTAGGCTGCCAAAAGCGATACCCTCCCGGCCCCATAATATGATTGTACTCCTTCTTGGCCGCATTATCCTTATTTTTTCGACATTTCAAGGAACCGCTCCGATTTCTTTTGCTTCACAAATTCTGGCCAATCATGTTGCAGTTTCTCATATTGTCCTTTGAAATCCGGAGTCTTGCCCTGCTTGACAAAGTCATGGGCTAGATTTTGCTTGTATTTCCGGAATGCGTTGGACATCTTAGAAAGAGCGAACTCGTTTGACTAGCTTGCACCTCTCCTTATTTTCCCGAATCTTGTTACCCTTCTCATCGTATTTGCGGTATTCCGGAGGTAGAACGAAATGTTCCATAAGCTTGTTGAAGCAATCTTTTTTTGTTCTCTTATCGACAAAAGTGAAACCAAGACGTGCCTTCTTTGGCTCATTCCACTCCTGGATCGGTGATCGAGACGTTGTCTCTAACAACGGCTCCGCATTGGCTGATAAACTTGGTGGCGTTCTTGCTGGGCTCCAGCGGCCTGCCGGTTGCTTCCTCGACAACCTCGATGGTGCATGTTTCGTTTGGTTTCATCGTCTTGGTTGCCCCACGCTTTGACGATGTACTCAATTTTTTTGACGATCCGGCCGAGGGCTAAAATAAGAAAGAGAGTCGCGCGCGTTAGTACACACATATTTATTCAAATCAGTTAGTTTGTATCACCAGAGGCTCAATGTATATATATACCTCGGCGCCGGAGGTGGTTGCTACTTCCAATTGAAGATCGTCGTTTATCGACGTTTCTTCGGCATCATCTTGTCGACGGCGCCCTTCATCTTCACCCTCAAGGTTCGGATAAGAAGAGATATCATCTTCTTCTTGTCCGGTCGGCACATATAGAATATCGCCTTTTATGATGCCGAACATATGGTCTTCAAGGTCCGGATCATAGTTGTCCGGAATCGGGTCAGCTCTATCGTCCGCCATATGTCGATCCCGAAAACATGTAGTCAAAACAAATTAATTGTGTATATGCATTATCACATCTCTTCTACATATAAACAGAGAGGGCGACGAGGGAGGCGAGAGGGGGGACGCAGTGACCGCGTGACCGAGAGACCGGTGGCGGTGGTGAAAGGGGGGACGCAGTGACCGCGTGACCGAGAGACCGGTGGCGGTGGCGAAAGGGGGGACGCAGTGACCGCGCGCGTGACCGAGAGACCGGTGGCGGTGATCGGTAAAATTTTTGTTAAGTTAAATTTTTGTTATGTCAAAATTTTGTTAAGTCAAGATTTTGTTAAGTATACAAAATTTTGGTAGTATACAAAATTTTAGTTACAAATTTTTGTTAAGTATACAAAATTTTAGTTACAAATTTTTGTTAAGTATATATACAAAATTTTAGTTACAAATTATCAAGTTTTACTTTTTTCTGTTAATTTACCGTTTTTGTTAAACTAATTAACTAGTTAAAATTAAAAGGAACAAAAAACACAAAAAAAGAAAAAAATCCGGCCCGGCCTCTCGATCTCCTTTCTGGCGCGCGGGCGGCGTCCTGGCGGCGTCGGCGGGCGGCGTCTGGCGCGTGCGTGCGGGCGGCGGCGGCGCGTCCGGCGGCACGGCGGCCCGTGCGGAGGCGCGTGCGGGAGGCGCGTAGGGCGGCGTCCGGCGGCGGTGGGGAAGAACACGGCGCCGGCGGCGCGCGCGCGCGCGCGCATGCGGTAGGGGCGGGGCGCGGCGACATACGGGAGATGGCGTCGTCGGCGCGAGAAGAGGGCGGCGGGGCGGCGCGGCGGCGTCGTCGTTGGCGGTGGGGCGGGGCGGCGGCGTCGATCGGCGGCGTCGTCTGGCAGAGAAATCGCGCGGAGAAGACGAGAATGGAGGCGACGGTTCGGGCGCGATTATTTATAGCCCCCACCTTTAGTCGCGGGTCGCCTCCCCAACCGCGACTAAAGGGTATTTCGGCGGGTTTTTCAGTTCCCGCGCGCAGCGACCTTTAGTCGCGGTTGGCCTGGCCAACCGCGACTAAAGGTATTTTTGAAAATACTTTTCTTTTTCAAAATCACAAAAATCAGAAAAATAAAACTAATTCAATTCAAATTCTTAAAAATACAAATAATATATCAAAAAAATCAGAAAAATAAAACTAATTCAATTCAAATTCTTAAAAATACAAATAATATATCAAAAAAATCAGAAAAATAAAACTAATTCAATTCAAATTCTTAAAAATACAAATAATATATCAAAAACACGAAAAAATAAAACTAATTCAATTCAAATTCTTAAAAATACAAATAATATATCAAAAAAATCAGAAAAATAAAACTAATTCAATTCAAATTCTTAAAAATACAAATAATATATCAAAAAAATCAGAAAAATAAAACTAATTCAATTCAAATTCTTAAAAATATAAATAATATATCAAAAAAACAGAAAAATAAAACTAATTCAATTCAAATTCTTAAAAATACAAATAATATATCAAAAAAATCAGAAAAATTAAATTAATTCAATTCAAATTCTTAAAAATACAAATAATATATCAAATAAATCAGAAAAATAATATATCAAAAAATTCTTTCTTCCCGCCACTTTCTTCCCGCCACTTTCTTCCCGCCTCTTTCTTCCCGCCACTTTTTTCCCGCCTCTTTCTTCCCGCCACTTTCTTCCCGCCACTTTCTTCCCGCCTCTTTCTTCCCGCCACTTTCTTCCCGCCTCTTTCTTCCCGCCTCCTGTCTTCCCGCTCCCATTTTTCCCGCCATTTGTCACTACATATAGGTAGCCCGGCTTGGCCAGCATTATCACATCTCTACAATCTCTCATCACTCTCTCATGGCTTCCACCGCACCCACTCTAACCTACCGGCGAGGTGGAGGAGCTTTGCGCCTCGAACTACCCTTGCCCACCGGGCTACCGCGTCCTCGCCGGGCCGGAGCCTGAGCGCCGGCGGCGTGCCGGTCCCTCCCGTCCCTCGTGGTACCGCGCGCCGGGCGGCCATCACGAACCACTACTACCTCGACCTCACGCCGGAGCGACGGATGAATCCCCGCCGGCATCTCGATAACCAGCATACTTGGGACGCCTTCTTCATCAATCGGCGTGAGAGGGCGCTCGCTGGGTATGAGGAGGACGGTATGCCTCCTGGAAACTTCCACGAGGCCGGCCGTCGGCTATGGTGGTACGGCCGGACTCCGCGAGCGTCATGGACTACATCACGGCCAGCGATATCCCCCGCCTGCGCTACCCTCGGTTCGAGCCACGAGCGCCGCCCGGCGACAGCGATGACAGCAGCGACGACGATGCGGCAACTTAGAAGGCGACGACTACCGGTACAACGGCGGCGGCTATGAAGACTACGAGTATGCATATTATACGCCTAGGCAGGAGTATGACTAAATCACTCCAAATTTCATGTATGCGGGAGTATGACTTAGTCACTCCAAATTTCTGTATGCAGGAGTATGACTTAGTCACTCCAAATTTCATGTATGCGGGAGTATGACTTAGTCACTCCAAATTTCCCGTATGCGGGAGTATGACCGAATCACTCCAAATTTCATGTATCATCGGTGCTATCTCGAGTCAATTGAATCATTCGAAAATGGACACCAAACACATCACGGGTAATATAATTCACATGATTCATTCAACAAAGTTTGGTACAATAAATTATTACACATCATTTCTTCCCTTGTGTCCCTGCTTGCTTACGATTGTGCCGTATCCATGGAGCATCCTCATCATTTAACTTAATGCTTGGGTCGGTGTTCACTTTGAAGGGCGGAATTTCAGCAAACATATTATAATCTTCCGACATGTCTCGTCTTGTCCTCCACTCCCACGATGTTTCTTTTCCCCGAAAGAACAATGTGGCGCTTTGGATCATCGCATGATGTACTGATCGTTTTCTTATCTTTCCGTTTCCTCGGTTTGCTACTCATGTCCTTCACATAGAAAACCTGAGCGACATCTTTCGCTAGGACGAATGGTTCATCAAGGTAACCAAGATTGTTGAAATCCACCTCCTGTTAGCTTGAACCATTTGCACCGGAACAAAGGGACCCTAAAGGAGGGTCCATAGTCAAGTTCCCATATCTCCTCTGTGTAACCTTAATATGTGACCTTTTGCCCATTCTCGGTTGCTGCATCAAAGCGGACACCACTGTTTTGGTTGGTGCTCTTTTTATCTTGGGCGATCGTGTAAAATGTATTCCCATTTATCTCGTACCCTTGGAAAGTCGTTATAGTCGAAGATGGTGTCTTGGCCAACATGTACAGCTGATCTACAACATGATCGTCACTCATTAAATGTTTTCTCAACCAACTGCCGAAAGTCTCCATGTGGGCCTTCCTAATCCAGGATTCAGGCTTCCCAGGGTTGTCCGAGCGTAAAATATTCTTGTGTTTCTCAAAGTACGGAACCACCAAGCTGGAATTGGTCAGAAGCGTGTGGTGTGCTTCGATCGGAGAATGGCCGTCCATACATATCGTTGATTTCCTTCCGATCGTGCCTTTTCCACTTAGTCTCCCCTCGTGCCGCGATTGAGGAAGACCAATCGGCTTAAGGTCGGGAACAAAGTCAACACAAAACTCAATTACCTCCTCATTTCCATAGCCCTTGGCGATGCTTCCTTACGGCCTAGCACGGTTACGAACATATTTCTTTAATATTCCCATGAACCTCTCGAAGGGGAACATATTGTGTAGAAATACAGGACCGAGAATGGAAATCTCATCGACTAGGTGAACCGGGAGGTGCGTCATAATATTGAAGAAGGATGGCGGGAACACCAACTCGAAACCGACAAGACATTGGATCACATCGTTACGTAACCGTGGTAGAACTTCTGGATTGATTACCTTCCGAGAGATTGCATTGAGAAATGCACATAGCTTCACAATGGCTACTCGAACATTTTCCGGCAGGAGCCCCTCAAAGCAATCGGAAGCAATTGCGTCATAATCACGTGGCGGTCGTGAGACTTCAGGTTTTGGAACTTTTTCTCCGCCATGTTTATTATTCCCTTTATATTGGACGAGAATCCCGACGGGACCTTCATACTCGCTCGGGCATTCAAAAAAGATGACCTTCTCTTCTTTGGTCGGAGCGTAGGCGGCACGACCTTGAAACCGTTCCGGATGCCGGTCATCGGGGTCTTTCAAACTTTGCTCGGTCCTACCGTGCTTCCTTTGTATCATTTGACTTCCCATACACGCCCAAGAAGCTTAGGATGTTCACGCAAATATTCTTCGTAACGTGCATCACATCGATTGCGGAGCGGACTTCTAGGACTTTCCAATATTCTAGCTCCCGAATATAGATTTCTTCTTCCACATGGCTGCGTGCCCGTCGGCTCCCTTCGGAACCGATTGTCCGCCGGGACCCTTTCCAAAGATGACTTTCAAATCCTTGACCATATCAAATACCTCGAGCACCGGTGTGTTCCGCAGGCTTCGGCCGGTGATCTGCCTTGCCGTTGTAATGCTTGCCTTTCTTTCTTACTCGGATGACCTTTCGGAAGAAATCGACGATGCCCAAGGTACACGTTCTTCTTACAATTTGGCAAATGTACACTTTCGGTCTCATGTAAGCAGTGCGTGCATGCATTGTATCCCTTATTTGACAGTCCCGAAAGGTTACTAAGAGCAGGCCAATCGTTGATGGTTACGAAAAGCAACGCTCGTAGGTCAAATTCCTCTTCTTTATGCTCATCCCACACACAGACACCGGGTCTGCCCCACAGCTGTAAAAGTTCATCAACTAATGGCCTTAGGTACACATCGATGTCGTTGCCGGGTTGCTTCGGACCTTGGATGAGCACTGGCATCATAATGAACTTCCGCTTCATGCACAACCAAGGAGGAAGGTTGTAGATGCATAGAGTCACGGGCCGGGTACTATGGCTGGAGCTCTGCTCGCCAAAAGGATTCATGCCATCCGTACTTAGACCAAATCGTATGTTCCTTGCGTCGGCTGCAAAATCTTTGAACTCTCGTCGATCTTTCTCCATTGCGTTCCATCTGCGGGGTGTCTCAACTCCCCGTCCGACTTACGGTCCTCTTTGTGCCATCGCAACAACTTGGCATGCTCTTTGTTCCCGAACGGATGTTTCAACCGTGGTATTATAGGAGCATACCACATCACCTTGGCGGGAACCCTCTTCCCGGGTTTCGGCCCTCAACATCGTCACCGGGGTCATCGCCTCGATCTTATAACGCAATGCGGTGCATACCGGGCATTCATTCAAATTCTCGTATTCACCGCGGTAGAGGATGCGATCGTTGATGCATGCATGTATCTTCGGAACCTCTAAACCTAGAGGGCGAGACAACCTTCTTTGCTTCGTACGTCATTGGCGGGCAACTCGTTATTCTTTGGAAACATATTCTTCAACATTTTCAGCAAGTTTTCAAATGCCGAGTCAGCTACACACTGCCTGTGCCTTCCATTTCAGCAAATCCAGTGTGCAGCCCAGCTTTTTCAGACCATCATCGCATCCGGAGTACGGCGCCTTCCTGTGATCCTCTAACATGCGATCCAAATTCTCCCTCTCTTTTCAGTTTCACGAGCGTCTCCGTGCATCGGCAATGGTCCGACCAAGATCATCAACGGGATCATCACGTGCCTCTTCTTCACCTTCCCCTTCACCGTCCCCTTCACCTTCGGCATCCTCCATGAAAGTATCACCGAAATGAGCAAGATAGCTTTCATCGATGAAATCATCCCCTTCTTCATCTTCTTCCATTATAACCCCTCTTTCTCCATGCTTGGTCCAACAATTATAGCTTGGCATGAAACCGTGCCGAAGCAGGTGCATGTGAACATCTCTTGAGGAAGAGTAACCCTTCTGATTCTTACCGTTAACACATGGACAGATAACAAACCCCCCTGCTTGTTCGCATTAGCCACTACGAGGAAATCTTTCAAACCCGTACTGAACTCGCCGGAGAGTCGGTTACCGTACATCTATTGTCGATTCATCTGCATTATTATAATATAAAATATATAATTAACCATCATGCATTTGTTAAACTAACTAGCTACAAACAATATAAATTAAACAATGAACTACACACATGCATATTTTATCAATGACACATCAAAGGTTCAAGTTGCTAACCGCGATCGAGGAGGAAAAAATAAATGAGAAAGCTCAAGTGTGGCTCCAACACTTCATATCATGTTTGTTTCATGCTCTTGGGGCATTTCATCAAACACCTTATGTGCATAAGAGGAACCAAAAGCAAACCTAACACCCACTTGTGAAGTTTGTGAAGAGAATGGCTCCAAATGGCTAAGTGTTGGCTGCTGGATGGGTATATATAGGGGAGGGGCTTTAGTCCCGGTTGGCCTGGCCAACCGCGACTAAAGGCCTTCGGGCACCTTTAGTCGCGGTTGGCCAGGCCAACTGCGACTAAAGACCCCCACGTGCACCAGCTGGCCACCGAGCGCCCTGGGCCCAGGCCTTTGGTCGCGGTTTGCCTCCCGAACCGTGACTAAAGGTCCCATTAGTCGCGGTTCCTATAGCTTCGCGACTTATGGGGCTCACCGGAAGCCTGTTTTTCTACCAGTGGATGGATGTGGGATAGTTGCTCACAATCAGAGCGTTGGTGCACAATCCAATGGCTCATATCCAGAATTTTCAGATTTTCATGATGTAGACCATTTGCACTAGATACGTTCCAGCTACACTCAACAAAGGGACTCCCGCACCGTGCCGCCGCCAGCAGGAAAATCTGGGAACATGGAGACTGTGGAGTACTACACGCTTGGTCTTTGAAGGAACATGCGGAAAGACACTCGAGGCCTTCCATCCTGGCAATGGACATGTTCCAGCCTAGAGCAGCAGACGTGAGGATGCATGATGTGATGTGGGATGCAGGCGCACGACGGCACGAGTACATAATCCACTACAGATCCGTGAATGCGGCTAGTCACTCGACAACAATATACCCGATGAACCTCCTATTGTAGTGAAGCTCGTGTAATATGTCACGTGAAGGCACTACAGGAATGGAGCTATATGCCGAGGGCCGGGAACCCTCGGCGTAGCATGCTTTGGCCCTCGGCGTAGGCTATGCCGAGGGCCGCCCTCGGCATAGCTCCTCGGCGTGTAAGTCCCTCAGCAAAGGCACTATCGCCGTCGGCGTAGCCCGGCCCTCGGCGTAGCACGCTACGCCGATGGCAAAACCCTCGGCATAGACTTTTAAAAAATTCAAATTTTCCGTTTACAAAAAAATTCAAAAAAAAAAATTCGAAAAAAAAAATATATTTTTCTATATGCCGACGGCAAAACCCTAGGCATAGACATTTAAAAATTTTAAAATTTTAATTTCTTTTACACAATTTTTTCTTTTTTTTACTTGTTTATCTTTCACTCAATACACTTTTAATTCTAACTACACTTAATCTTATGTCAAATTACAATCATGGTTAAACTTCCCAGTCGGTCACCCATCCTTACACTACTCTAGCCTCAGCACGCTTAACTTCTTGGTTCCATTCGGATGAGCTTCCATTATAGAATTGACACCTCTTGCTGATAATAATAGCATATCAACCCTATTAACCCTTGAACCGTGATGCACACTTCTTTATTTTTGAATCCCAAACAATTACTTAAGTAGACAACAATGAATATATATATAAGTAATAATAATATTGAATTCAAATAAAAATAAAATGATTTTATTTTTTGGTCTTTTTTTCTATTTAATATTAAATAATTAATATCTTTAAATCGAAAAATCAAAATTCCACAAATAATATGTCTAAATCGATCAGAAAAATGAGAGGAATCTAAATATAATATACACTAGCCGTATGCCCGCGCGTTGCTGCGGAAGATCAAAAGATAATGATTTGAGAATACAAAATAACATATTAACATAGTTACTAAGACACTTCAGACATGAGTGTTGAAGCCAGTATCCATGATCGAGTCATTTTGGTGTATTTTCTTACCAACTCTTTGTTGAATAAAATGCAAATAGAAGCCCTACGGACGAGGTTATCAGCTTCAACAATCTATATCTACAGACTACAGCTACAGGTTTTTTTGTTGCAAATGAAGTGAGAGTACCTCCTTATTGCTTCTCTTCACACTACGACTGATCACTCTAACTTTAGACCTTTTTATCGCTAAACTTTTTAACAAAAAACATAGGCGTGATCTGCATTTTTTCCCGAAAATCGATCAATCATCGTAGATGTAGCCTGGTCTGAATCTTTTATTTCCTATATTACTCCTTCATATACTCTTTATTTCTCAATTTTAATTTGTTTAACCAATGTATTAGTGTTTGCACTAACTAAAGTTCGATGAAGCAGATAATTAGTAAAACTTGCACATAAATAAAGATTTTTTAATGTATGTGAGTCCTCGATCGTTTCTTCTTCGCCCTATTCCTAGATATCGCGAGGCGCTCATAAGTAAAAAATAATTGATGGAGTGGAGGATGTTATTGTACCTCTTTGGAAGTTGTTGTGTGCTGCTCTTCATTTGAGAGGCCATGTATGTATAGTGCCGTAGTGGCAGGTGGTAGTCGGCGTCCCTGCGTGGGCCAGCGGTGGATTACCTCTGTCTCATGCTCCTCATTGGCCAGCTTCTCTCCCCGCATTATTTGGCTTGACAATCTACGCCATATCTGCGTCTGCTTCGCCGCCACACGCCCCAACTCTCCTCAATGGGCAAGAATGGTCAGACAGCGGTCATAGCGTAGCCAGTGACGATGACCAACAACACAAGGAGCCGCTACTGGCGAAGGGAACTTCCCGTCCTCGTTGATCGGCATGCAGCTTTAGCAGTCGTTTTGACTTCTCGGCGTCCACGGATAATATGTCTAAATCGATCAGAAAAATGAGAGGAATCTAAATATAATATACATATCATTATTTGAACCTAAAAATTAGAGGAATCCAAATATGACGCCCAATTTGCCATGTGGCCAAAACAGCCTCCTCGCGAGATGCGAAATGGCCGTATCGGGCGGGCTGGTGCACCGTTCGCCAACACGCTAAACGGACAAAAATTAGCACATAAAGTGATGTGTTATAGACATAAAAACATTTTTTGCGGAATTTATTGAGTGACGGAAAGTGTACCCCTAGTTCAAATCCGGTCAGTTTCCAGCTGGATTCGGCGGGACACCGCAGAAGCTGCATGGATTCCCAGATAGCTAGCGCGCACATATGGCATGTGATATGTGGTGCGAAGGCGGTGTCCTACCACTACGCGGAGGTCTCGCGCAATACTAAAATACGCCCCATGTAGCTGCTTCACAAAATAAACCCGTTTTGGCACCCCGAAAATGAAAAAACTATCGCCCATCGGTCGGATCGGAAATCCGCTCCCGAGGCCTTGCTTCCCATCCCAGGGACCACGCACATGCCAAATATGGCCTCGTTCCGACAAACTATGCGGTGTCACGGGCCGTTTCCTACTCATTTGCCCTAAAAGGCATAGAACTCCGGACGTGATAGCCTCGTTTGTGAAGGGTTTTCCAAAATAATTGCCGTATCCTAATTCCGACTTTTGGAGTGGTTACTAGGACACATAAAATGACGCCACGCGGCTCCGCGGGATTTTCTCGACTTTGTTTAAATTGTCATTTGGCCAAAACGGGCCCCACGGAGATGCGGTATGTCCGTCACCGGGCGCGCTGGTGCACCCGTTTACCATCGCGCTAAACGGACAAAAATTGGCACATAAACTGATATGTCATAGACCTAAAAACATTTTTTGCGGAATTTATTGAGCGACGGAAAGTGTAGCCCTAGTTCAAATCCGGTCACTTTCCAGCGGATTCGGCGGGACACCGCAGGAAGCCGCATGGATTCCCAGATAGCTAGCGCGCACATATGGCATGTGATATGGGGTGCGAAGGCGGTGTCCTACCACTACGCAGAGGTCTCACGCAATACTAAAATACGCCCCATGTAGTTCCTTCACAAAAAAAACCTGTTTTGGCACCCCGAAAATGAAAAAACCATCGCCCATGGGTCGGATTGGAAATTCTCTCCCGGGGCCTTGCTTCCCATCCCAGGGACCACGCACGTGCCAAATATGGTCTCGTTCCGACAAACTATGCGGTGTCACGGGCCGTTTCCTACTCATTGCCCTAAAAGCCATAGAAATCCGGACTTGATAGCCCTGTTCGTGAAGGGTTTTCCAAAATAATTGTCGTATCCCAATTCCATCTTTTGGAGTGGTTACTAGGACACATAAAATGATGCCATGCGGCTCCGCGAGATATTCTGACTTCGTTTAAATTGCCATCTGGCTAAAACGGGAACCTGAGAACATATAAGAAAGTGATTGAATTGTTTCTATGTTAACATGTTATTCTACATGATTCAAATATGCATGATTTTGACATAAACAGATAGAGGATGTTTTACTGAACATTTTGATACCTCATACGCATTTTTCTGACATCCTATGAATTAGTTATGATTTTTACAAAATTAGACAAATTTGAAAAATAGCCTACGCCGAGGGTGGCCGTCGGCGTAGCCCTGTCTACGCCTAGGGCCAAAGATATGCCGAGGGCTGCCCTCGGCGTAGAGGTCGCTACGCCGACGGCCACGTTTCGCCGAGTGTTGAAAGGGCAGGCTGGCCTGGCCGGGCCATACACCGACGGCCCCGACTTTTGGCCGCCGGCGTATAGCCTGGCCCTCGGCATAGCCTCCCATTCCTGTAGTGAGGCATGAAAACTTCCCGACACTTCTCGTTCCTATCTTTGTTGACTAGTTGTAATTGGGTTGGCATGTGTGAGGAGCGTATAAAAGAATAGATTGAGGTCTCCTTGGTTCTTGACAACATTTGAGTTAAACAGCTTAAATTGGAAAATGAGATTGTATAGGGGGAGATATATATAGGCTCACATGCAGGTGGGGTGAGAGATGATAAAAGTGCAACTGTCAAGTCACTACAGATATCACGTGGTAATTGAGATGGTTTAAAGGTGTTACTACTACTTGCTAGTACACTCTGCCAATGAAACAAACTATTTATCTAGCATATAGATGTATCACGCCCTTAATCACCAAACCGGTAAACCCGTAACAAAAATGGTCCTTACTTTATAAACTGTGGATTCGTAGATCTTCATTACATACAGAGGGTTGTCCATTGTTTCCATTTCTGCTTGGTTGATGGTTCGCGCATCGTTAACCTAGATGCCAAGAGGTTTTGTGTGTATATGTGTAGCTTCCTTAATGGAAGGCTGTAATCGTGCGCTATATATTGATTTCTTAATATGGTTTAACTTTGTTCTTAAACGCATACTGTGGTACCCAACCTACATGATATCCAAATATCATACGTATCCTTTCATTTTTTGCAAGGCATGTGAATCCATCCCATCAATATATCTGCAAGTGATGTCCACAGTGGATCATGCAATAGCACTGGAGGACATGAATCATTTAGAGGGAATACCTAGGGCTGCACCAACACCGCCTCACGGATCCTTGGTTTCTCTGTCAGCAAGGTATAGCCTCCTCATCAGAACATGGCGACGGGCGGCAGGCGGCGAATATGTCTTTCCTTGTTGTAACCCAGATATTCCTCAAATTCGAACCTCTCTGCGTGTAATCCGGATGCATGTGTGTGTGATATACTGAATCCCTAGAAGTACCATAACATCTAGTATAAGATGGCCAGCGATCCCCACCCAATCCCCACAAGAATCCTTCCAATTCAGTCTTGGAAACTCGACGATACACGGCAGATCGGCGCCGCTTGTTGGGAGCCATGGACCCGGCTTTGAAGGACTATCTAGATCAGATCAAGCAGGACACCAACGACCTCAAGGCTGCAGTCATGTCGAGCAA
This sequence comes from Lolium rigidum, assembly GCF_022539505.1. Classification (NCBI taxonomy): domain Eukaryota; kingdom Viridiplantae; phylum Streptophyta; class Magnoliopsida; order Poales; family Poaceae; genus Lolium; species Lolium rigidum. The sequence goes on from NC_061512.1 coordinate 29,421,009, forward strand.
GGACACCGTCATTGCGATGCAGGCGAAGATGCAGCAGAAGCTAGAAGCGCAGTCGGTACAACTAACTGATCTGTGCAACTGGAAACCGTACCTGGAGGACCTTTTAGCCAAGCTCCAGGCCTCGGTGGCGGAACTCAAGCGTGCACACATCTACGCTCATGCGGCTCCGCATTAGTAGGGAAAATGCTATAGGAGATGTTCGTTGGCAGCGCACCCGTCTAAACGGACGCGATCGGTATATTAGTAGTCGTGTGCCAAAAATGCACACACGACTGGTATGTGCATAATGGCAGCGTAGCAGAGGGTAGCGCACGCGACTAGTATGTAGGGCCCGGCTGTACCGGGGTCCAAAAAGTACCCGCAGCGCACGCCCATGGCGGCACGCGAGTGCTATCTCCATACCGATCACCCGACTGCTATCTCCCATGTGAAGTATGAATTATACTTAATAGGAGTCAATTAGCTTCAGTGAACTACCTAGTGCGGCCTTGTATCTGCGAAGTTGAGGACTTGAGGCTACGGTTCGGCAGTTGCTGAAGTAGTGGAGCGGAGGTGGGGCAATGGCGTAGGAGAAAATTAGCGCAGACAGGAAGGAGTCGAAGACAACGCATAAAAATAGCGTTAGCCCCCAGAGGGGATATAACTTGAGCCGCGCGCCGTCGCCACATCTCACCGTGGCAAACGAGATACGGCCGCGCCGCTGGCTCTCGCGTGATTAGGGCATGTACAATGGTTATATCTTAACATCGCCACGTAGGATAAATGCTGATATGGAGGAAAGAGAAAGTCAAAAAAGACTTTGTCTTCTCTTAGCTAAGAGATGATCTCTTAGCATAATCTGTCACAAAGACATATTTAGGATGTCTAGTTACGAAAGATAAAACTAAAAAATAACCCATTGTACATCATGTTTTACTGTCATATCTAGATTACATGGTACAGTTAAGATAAGACAGTTTTATCAACCATTGCACATGCCCGTAGTTGGCTTGTCCACATAGGCAACGTAATTTTCGCGGTGGGCCACCTACGCCACTTAAGCTATGCTTGGTTCGTCTGATTATATTCTCTGGCCTGAATTTTTACGGCTCCGTTTCGCTGTACCCGCCGAAAATGGGTGTAAAACACAGACCTCCTGACGTATGTGAAATTTTGCGGAAAAAGTCTATTTTAAACCTTGAACTTGTAGAGGTTCAGCGAAATGAACCCTGAACTTCAAACCCCTATCGTTTGTATCCTAAACTACTGAATCCCGGTCTAAATTAAACCCTTGAGATGTTTGACCAAGTTGACCAAAGCCACGCACTACGGGAAAAATATGCGTTGCCGTGCAGCATTTCTTTGCCGTGCGCACCGATAAAAACGCACGGCAAAGACCTTGATCACGGGAAAGATAGACACAAGCGCACGGCAAAGATACGATTCACGGCAAAGATGGAAGAGGCCGCACGGCAAAGAAAGGTGCACGGCAATGGTCCAACACACCGCACGGCAAAGACTTGGTGCACGGCAAAGGCGTTGGGCATTGCCGTGCCTCATCCTTTGCCGTGCGCGCAGCTGGGTTGCACGGCAAAGCAGCCTTTGCCTAGTGTTTTTGAAAAACGCACGGCAAAGAAGCCTTTGCCTAGTGTAAGCCCACGGCAAAGATGTAAAAACTTGATTTTTTCTCATCTCAAAAGCCATGGCATGGTATAGTTATCAACAAATGAACACATAGCTCAGTGGTAAGGTTGCACGCTTTCCCCCGTGCGGCGTCACACGGCAAAGCCTTTGCCGTGCAACGTTGGCGAGTCGCACGGCAAAGAAGCCTTTGCCGTCGATAGCATTGCCGTGCGATCTTTGCCGTGCGGGGTCGCACGGCAAAGCCTTTGCCGTGCAAATAGGGCTCTTTGCCGTGCAAATAGTTGCACGGCAAAGCCTGTTTTTCCCGTAGTGACGTAGGCAAAAAAATTACAAAGAACCCCTACATGATTTATCTATTCTACTCCCTCCGTCCCGATTTAATTAACTTAGAGAGGGAAAAACGTTTCAGAAAAGGTAAATTACATTTTCGTCCTAAATATTTTGAAATCTTTACAACTCAATCCACATGTCCGCTCAGATCCAGATCCATCCCGCTCGGTACCCAGAACCTCCCGCTCGCTGATGGATCCCAGCTGCTGGGATCGATCCAGCGCCACCGCTAGCTGGGATCGATCACACCTCGTCCGCTCGCTAGCTGAAGCGCACCTCCTCCGCTCGCTGGATCGATCCAGCGCCTCCGTCCAGCTCGCCAAGATCGCCAGCACCTGCGATCCGTCCAATATGGCGCCCGACTCGCCATTGATCCGAGCTCGCCAACGATCCGAGCTTGCCGGACCTCGGCCTCAGCACGCTGCCATAGCAGCACCTCCGCCACCTTCCTCCGCCTATCACCCCGCCATGTTCCAGCTCGAGATGCTGCCGAAGTAGCAGCAGCTATGCCACCTGCCTCAGAGTGGTGGCTTCGCCAACCACCTCCGCTTGCTCCAGCTCACCGCTGCCGAAGCAGCAGCTCCGCCACCTACCTCCGCCCGCCGCAGATCACCTCGCCTTGCTCCAGCTCGCCTTGCTGCCGGAGCGGCAGCAGCTCTGCCACCTGCCTCCGAATGATGCAATGGTTGAAACAACCCATTCCAGTTATTCAGAACAAAAGACTGTATTATGGCAGATACAGTAGAAGCATTCTCATAGTATGTTTAAGGTAAACAACCCAGAATAAAAGTTGTGCGTCAAAAGTTGCAATTCTCTGGAGTAGGCCGGATAAACCCGTACCTCAAGCTGGAAGGCAGAGCATCCCCACCATTGTCGGGGTCGGCGCACTTGGCTAGGATCCTCCGTTGCAGCAGCACGTCCTCTGTCCTCCGCCTTCTCCACCTGCAGGTCGATGGAGTATTGCACTAGTAGTGCTCATGCTGAAGAGAAACCAGCATGTTCAAGCAATGAAGAATCGAAACTTGATTCAAAACAAAGTCCAAAACATTGAGTAGGGTGTTACAATATGCAAAGCATGCATACATATCATTGGATCAGTTCACAATAATAGTACAATAATTTAGTAATATTGGTAGCAGGGGTCAATCATAGGGATAGCAACAAAAATATCCTTCAGTTCAACCATGAGGTGTGAAAAAACATCATGCGGTAACTATACATATGCAGTATAAAGCGAGCATATCTGATCAAGAGTTCCACATTCACATCATAGCAATGGTCTACAAATCTCAACGATTTCTTTCAAGCAGATATCAAATCCACACACAAGAACTCCAACAGATGAAAATTTCCACGATGTAAAAACATCTATGAGCGCAAACCAGAGGACTCACCCTCTTCTGGGAGTTCTCCACCCAGTACTTGTTGGGCTTGGACAGCCGAAGCCTCCCAGCACTAGTCACCTGGATAGTGTCCAATGAATCCAAAATCAAATGATTCGGTATGCATTGCTGTTGGCTCAGATTAGATACCCAATGCATTCAAAATCAAACGATTCAGTATGTATTGTCGTTGGCTCAGATGCGTCTGTGAACTGAACTCTGAACCAAGAAGTGACCTTGTAGAGGTCGAGCAGGATGTTGTCGATTGACTCCTGCGCCTGGTCGGAGCATCGACTGCGGAGGGACTTGATGGCCTCGATAGCCTCCTCGGCGCGGCCTCCTCGGCGCGGTTCTGCTGCTTCATGACGATGGCCATGTCCTTGGGCGCGCTGTCTACGCGGTCACCGACGTTGATAGCACCCCAGAACAGCGCGACCACCTTCTCGGGGTCCTTGTCCACCAGCTGCACGCACCCATAACCGCCGCCGTCAGCTCGCCGTAACAAGTCCAGATTCACCCAATAAAGAAGAACACACAGCAGCAAGCAGAAATCGTGCGTACCTGGACAGAGCGCCGTGGAGATGGAGATCCGCTAGCTGATCTCCCATTGCTGCCATCGGATCTGTGGAAAAGGTCGAAAAAAATTAACCTTTTTCACGGATCCAACCGCGTCGTGGAGATGGAGATCTTCTTGATATGGAGGAGAAGGGGACGGGGATGGCGAGCGGCGATGGGCAGTGACGCTTGGTGAGAAGACGCGGAGGAAAAGGAGGAGACAGGTAGGGCGACGGGGAGCGGCGGCGATGCGGTGCCGGCGACGGCGACGGCGACGGCAACGGCCACGACCAAGGTGTCACGAGGATAATGGCGATAAGGGGACTGGTTGGTTACGGCCTTACGGGATGGGGATGGCGACGACACGCGGACGACATAACGTGGGGGTTTTCGCAAAATTACATCCAAGTTAATTAAATTGGGACGGAGGGAGTATTTGCGTGGTCCCTAGCTCGGGCAGGCTAATCACTTGACTCGGCACCACGGGCGCGCGGCCATCGAGCAGCTTGGCCGCATCTAGCAACAGCAGCTTGACGGGGCACGAGGAATTGATGATAGCAGTGCACCGGAAAAAAGACTCCTTTCTAGCTCGCATATACTCTCCAGGATGAAGGAGATAGATGCATGACCGATCTGTTCTTGTCAGATGGGATTCGTTCCTCCTGTAAAAAATATATCTAATTCGATCCATCTCTTCACCGATGAGATCCATGGCGCTAGCTTGCTTCACGTCCCACTCCCGTCCTCTTGTGGGTCTCCTTCAGGCGCTAGACAAGAACGCCGCCGAGCCGGCCAGACTGAAGAAAGCAGCGGCGGCCTGTGAGCTCCGGCCGTCCGTGACGGGTCAACACCCAGCTCCTTCACCTCTCGTTTCCCGTCCTCGTCCCATTCCCCTGCCAATCCCGTCCGCCTCCCAGCAGAGCAGGCCGGCGACCGCTGCCCGCCGGCCCCTCCTCATGCTGACGAGTAGAGAGATGGATGAGAATAGGAGACGAATCTGACATGCGGGCCCATTTAGTCAGTGAGACAGTGTGTATTCCCATCGGGATTATATTTTTTTTCCGGTATGCCAAACAGCTCTAAGGTTTAATTTAGACCGGGATTCAACAGTTCAGGGTACAAACGACAGGGATTTGGAGTTCAGGGTTTATTTTACCAAACATCTACAACTTCAGGGTTTAAAATAGACTTTTTCCAAATTTTGCGGAGCTCGCTTGAATGAAACATGCTGGCGAAATAAAACGGGCGAGCAAAATATGGCCAACCAAGCGTTTTTTTTGCAGGCGGCGAAACGGGATTGCTCGACACCGCATCGCCGTTTACATCCAGAGTAGTACAAGATGGGTCTTCGGTAGAACATCGTCCGTGGTACGAGCATGCCAAAAGACACTCGAGGCCTTCCATCCTCGGAATGCAGGCGCACTAGTACATTCTCCACTAGAGGTACGTTTATGCGGCTAGTCCGCCGACAACAATAAACCAGACGAGCCTCCTCACATTGTTGAGCTCGTGCGATATGTCACGTGAAGGCATGAAGAGTTCCTGATGTTTCGCATTCCTAGCTTTGTAGGCTAGTTGTAATTTTGTAGCAATGCAGAAGGAGAGTATATATAGACAAAATGCTCGAGATCTTCTTGGTTCTTGGCATCAGTTGAGTTAAACAACATAAATTGAGAAAATGAGATATATATATATATATATATATATATATATATAGGGTTACACTATTATGCAACCGGTGCTCAAAATATTATTTTGAGCATCTTTTCCCTATATAGACGCGATTTGACGAAAAATCTGAAAAAACCAACCGCACGCACCGCCGTCACCTGGTCCTCCACGATCCCCACCACCTACTCCTCCCATGACACGCCGCCGGCGGCCTGCCCCCTCTCCCTGGTGCCGGCGGCCTGCTTCTCGGCCTCCGGCCTGCTGTTCCGCCGCCGGTTTGGGCTCCCCTGAGGCGTCGCCTCTTCTCCGGCTTGCCCGGCGCATCTACGGCGCCGCCTAGGCTCGCAGGTCTCCGCCTACCTGGCGAACTGCTCTTGCTCCGCTCATCCCCGTCGCGCCAACCTGCTGCACCCCGCCGTGTTGCCCCTGCTTCTCTCCCCGGTGAACCACCGTCCGCGTCTCTCCAGCGAACCTTCGGCCACATCTCCCCTGTAGGGACCAGGAGCTTCTACTCGCGCCGACCAAGACGCATGCCCCAACGCCGAAGGCCCCAACGCGAAGCAGCGTCCGCGCGCCTGTTGCCGCAGCTTCTCTGCACGCGCACCGGGCCGCCGGCACCGCCGCTTGCTTCTCTCATCCTCGCTTTATTTCTCTGTTTCGCCTGTGCTCCTGCAGCTGTTCTCGATGTTGCTACTCCGCTCTCTTTCTCTGAAATTGATCTTGTTTGTCTTGCGCTGCTCCTTTCTCTCACCGTCAGTGGACAAATTCAGCTTGCATACTTTGGATGGAAATCGTGCTGCAGAGTGTATTGCTTCCTTTTTAGATAACAATGACGCTCTGGTGCAGTTCACTGTCTCCTCGGTCTTGCATAATTATTTTTTCTATGTTGTTACATTGAATTGCGGCTGCAGCTATGCAAAATCTAGTTCAGAAATTTTATTATATGTATTGCGGTGAACTAAAAGGTTATTCTGTCGAGAGAAAAAAAGTTGTACTCCTTCATCGTTTACCGTATGTTTTTTTAAGTATATCACATAGTGACTACTAGAGAAGTTTGTATTGTATTTTCCGTTGTTACTCATGTGTACTGCCCGATGCCACCAGCTTGTACTTTCCGGTTGATTATTTTGTAGCATTTTGTTAATTGATTATTTTGTAGTATTTCCTAAATTTTTATTCTTGAGGATAATTTTGTTATTATTTCTTTTTTATTAGCCCTTATTGTAATTCCTAAAATTGATGTTTCCCACTTCCGAAAAAGTTTGTGCACGGTGGCAAGGGCGGCCCTTGTTTAGTTGTTAGATTGTTTTCAGTATTGTCCTATCGGTATTCTTCATAAAAATTATTTCGTGGGAAATGTGCGATTCCAATGAGTACAAGTAGTGACTACGGGAAGTACAAACAAAGATCATAGTCCGCCTTGCAGTGCATAAAAATAAATAAAACTCATCAATAAAAATTATCCCGTCGGTATCCTTGATAGATTGATAGAGCATGCAGTTCAACCTTCATAGAGCAGGCAGTTCAACTTTGACATCCGCGCAGGTCAACCTTGCTAGTAGGCAGTTTAACATTTTGAAAAACCGCGTCGGACAGTTTAAGCTTACTGCATGAGCAGTGCAAGCTCATGTCACCGGGCAGACGATGGACGAAAAAAACTGCCACGAAATACCACCTACCCACGAACAAACCCCACCCACTTCGCTCGATCTCATCCCCCGTACCCTCACCGCGGCCGGCCGTCTCCTGCGCTGCCCTGGACGGCCCACCCAGCGACGCCGCCATCCCCACCCCCACTGCCGTCGGCCCCCGCACGGCCGCCTGGAAGGGCCCCGCACCGCCGCCGGGAAGGCTCCCGCGCCGCCGCCACGAGGGCGCCTCCTCGTCGCCGACCGCAGCTTCCTCGACGCCGCTGTCGTGCAACGCTGGGCGCGCGCTCCCACCGCCACGAGGGTGTCTCCGCGTCGCTGACCGGAGCTTCCTCCGTGCGGCTGTCGTGCGACACCGGGCACGCGCTCTCGTCGCAGAGACCCCCTCATCCATCCTATGGTGGCTGTTCCGTCGCCGCCCAGATTTTGTTGTAGCCACGATGCAGCGTGGGCAGCGCATTTTCCTTTTTTTTCCTGTCTGCTAATTAGCTCGCTCACAGCTCCATCACACGATGCTTTCTCTCTCTGTAACCAGATGTCAGTTTCTTTTACATCGCAGCAGTATATACTTTGGATAAAAATTGCAGTTGCTAGGCGAATGGACAGTCAGTTATGCATTAACGCGAAAACTAGCCATTTTGCTGATGTCAACCGCAACCGTGGCAAATCAACGAGCTCCGTTTGATGCATCCGCAGTGGCGCAGCCATGGCTAGAGGCTAGCGATTTATTTTTCTCCGTCCTCTTTTTTTTTACTTTTTTACTTGCAGCAGCTGGATAGCTTCGGATTACAGTAAATGAGTATTTTGAAATTTTCATGTAGTGTAGTGCTTGGTATAAGAAGATTTACATGAAGAAGTGCAAGCAATTTTATAGGGAAGTACACGAATTTGGTATGGAGAAGTGTAGGATATTGCTACCATAAAGCACACAAGTTTAAAAACATTGTCGGTAAGTACATGACGAAGGCCGGGAAGTTCGAGTACTCTGTTTTTAAAACATTATGTTTTTACAAAATATCATGTAACATTCTTAAAATGCCCGAAAGTACACATTTTTGGTTCAAAAAGTTCAGAAAATATTACTAAAAAGAACAACCAATTTGTACAAATAATGTCGTTGGGAAGTGCAAAATTTCAACATTAGGAAGTACAAGAGATCAGGCTTAGGAAGTATATGTAGTAACGTTGGTATGTACAATAGATCGGTCTTTGGAAGTACACGGTCCACGTGGAAGTGAATAAAAATTCTAAAAAACCATTAACCAGGAAGTAAAAGTACTCAAGACGGGTCGGTGCATAAGTTTGTTTTGAGCTAGTATAATTTATTAGAATTTTTTATCCCACGGGAAGTACAACCGCGGATCAATGGAAGTACAATTTGTGACCACAATAAGTACAAGATGCGAGTACATGTGTAACAAAAAAATCCTTCATCCGCGAGAAAGTTCAAATCCTTGACAATGAGAAGTACAACCGTTCGACACGAGCAATACACCCACTTAATATAGAAAGTACAAGAAACCCGACAAAGTCCAAATGTAGAAAAAACAAAATAATCCCGTCATCCGCGAGGAAGTACGAGCAGTGATTCCGAGAAGTACAGGCGGAGACAACAGGAAGTACAAGTGGTAATTACATGAATTAAAAGTGTTCAAAGAAAATACTCCCACATAAGTCCACATAGCAAAAAAAAATCCCATCACCCTTAAAGAAGTTCATATACTTGATAATGAGAAGTACAACCATTCGACACGAGCAATACACCCACTTAATATAGGAAGTACAAGAAACCCGACAAAGTCCAAATGTAGAAAAAACAAAATAATCCTGTCATCCGCGAGGAAGTACGAGCAGTGATTCCGAGAAGTACAGGCGGAGACAACATGAAGTACAAGTGGTAATTACATGAATTAAAAGTGTTCAAAGAAAATACTCCCACATAAGTCCACATAGCAAAAAACAATAATAATCCCATCACCCTTAAAGCAGTTCATATACTTGACAATGTGAAGTACAACCATTCGACACGAGCAATACACCCACTTAATATAGGAAGTACAAGAAACCCAATGAAAGCTAAATGTAGAAAAAAAAAATCTCGTCATCTGCGAGGAAGTACAAGCAGTGATTACGAGAAGTACATGCGGAGACGACAGGAAGTACAAGCGGTAATTACATGAATTAAAAGTGTTCAAAGAAAATACTCCCACATAAGTCCACATATCAAAAAACAATAATAATCCCATCACCCTTAAAGAAGTTCATATACTTGACAATGAGAAGTACAACCATTCGACACGAGCAATACACCCACTTAACATAGGAAGTACAAGAAACCCGACAAAGTCCAAATGTAGAAAAAACAAAATAATCCTATCATCTGCGAGGAAGTACGAGCAGTGATTCCAAGAAGTACATGCGGAGACAACAGGAAGTACAAGCGATAATTACATGAAGAAAATACCCCCATATAGGTTCACATAGCAACGTTGTGAAGTTCAAATATTAAGATACGGGAAGTGCATGATCTCTTAAATAGAATATGGGGACAATCTAAAATTATCATTTCAAAGCACACATGATAGTTTATCAAAACATTTCCAGGAAGTACAACCACAAAGGCCAAGAAGTACAAGGACATGTCGCGGGAAGTTCAGATTCGCGTGCGTGTGCTGAGCATTTTGTGTGGTTGTGGACCTCAAACGGACACCGTATGAGAAACTTATAGTCATTTTGCTGAACACTTTCATGAAACAGCGCCGAGAAGTACAACCACATTTCCCTAGAAGTGCATGTTCGTGTCGAGGGAAGTTCAGTGCTCTATTTTTACGGATCGGAAATCTATTGTGCAAATCTCATCGATTTGATCACCAAACACTTCAATCATTGTAACCAAAAGCTTTATATGATAGAGTATATGTCTAATTTCATTACCTAAAACATTTTACAACAAATAAATGGATTTAGTCCACCAAATTCAAATCGTTATCCCACAAAATATACCAGAAACATGATTTCAAAACTTCTAAAATTACTTTTAAATCGTTCGAATTTGGCAAAAATGGTACATATGAAAAATATGCGCCATTTTTACCCCTTTCCAACCGTATATCATTTGCATTGTTTAAATATACCGCATGGAAATCGTGGGGAAAATCATTCGGTGCCCGTCACGTAAAACGGGCGGAGCGTAATTCGAGTTGTTCTCTTAAACTGTAAGGAATTAGAAAAAACAATTAGAATAAGAAAGTTGCGCCTAGTCCATATCTTTCCAACGCCATATCATTTGCATCATTCCGACAAACGGTTGAAACAAATCATCCAATTTACCGTCCGCTCGTTTTTAAGTACGTCCGAATTTCAGTATTTTCAAAATTATTCAAAAACTGTGAGGATTTTGAAAAAACGTAAAACATGAAAAGGTTGCGCAATTTCATTATCTATCCAACGGTATATCATTTGTACATTTTCGATAAGCGATTCGAAAATCAAACTAAAAGTTCGTTTTCTGGCCATATAGAAGCGTTTTCGTATTTTTAAAATTAAATTTAAACCGTGCATAATCTGCAAAAGTTGTAAACATAAAAAAGTTGCGGTTTTTCATTATCTATCCAACGGTATATCATTTGCACATTTCCGCCAAATGGTTGAAAAAATCGTAGTATAATCAGTTGCTTTCAAGAAAATGGGAAGTTCAGGTATGTGCCGACAGAAAGGTCAACCCTCTTATCCAGGAAGTTCAACCCTGTGTCCAGAGAAGTTCAAGTCGGTGCTCAGAATATATATATATATATATATATATATATATATATATATATATATATATATATATATATATATATAGGATAAATACTTCCTACTCCTGGGTGTAACTACACCCACGTCTCATATACTATCATACGGAAGTATATAACATACTTTATTGGTTTGAGTATGTCCGTACACTATATCTAAGATACTCCATACCAACTTTGGTGAAAAAAAATTAAATACACCCATAGTTTGCACTATATATACAAAATACATGCATATTTATACGTAAAGAAATAGTGTACGTAAAAAAGTGTACATACTACCTACAAAGTAGTATATATACTACCAAAATATTCTTATATACTTCATACTACATGTATATACTCTTCGGTATGATAGATACTACCTACATTGTGTAAAACACACGACGCGGATTTTCTAACTAGGATGGTAGCTGTGCATAGGCTTAGGATCGTCCGATTTTATCTTGCGATTCGCGTTTCCGTTATCATCCGTTAGTCATCCCCGTCCGTGCCAGTTTCAAAATTCAGTCCATGCAGCTAGGTGGAGCCCTCCACGTGTGGTTGTCAGAAGACCCACCGTCGCGTGTCTGTCCCAAATCCATGCAAGATCCATTCTCTTACAAATTAAGATTCATTCTTATTTAGTTTCAAAAAAAAAAGATTCATTCTTATTTACATATTCAAGAGTACTACTTGGATCATAGCAATGAACTATCCACCAGTAATTGGTGGCACTTGGAGAGTAATTATTTGAAATCTACATGAATCTTAATACGTGGATTGACAGGGAAGGTGAAACACACAAAATAATTACAAGGCATCTGCTTGGTATGAGCGGCAATAATTTTGTTTCATGCTTTACATATTTCCATGAAAGGATTGAACGCAGAAAGAAAATCTCTGCAGTTGAAAATTGTCCATGAAACCTTCCCATGATAATATTGATAATGGACAAGCTAGTTCTTACTCAAACCACAAACAACCGATTTCTCCGAAAATCAGTCTCTAAATCTGTGTGTATCTACATATATGCAAAATCTATAGTTTGTAGCAAAATGAATCGGACAAAAGGTACATAACAAAATTGAATAATCAAATCACACTGGGGCTGAAAATAGACAGGATGGGTAGATTCCCACGCGCCACGGCTGCCACTGCTCGTTGCCGGTCCAGACCGGCTGGGCAGAAGCAAAGGTGAAGCGAATCCAGGGAAAAAATAAAAAGGAGAAACAAATCTAGATCAAGAAAAAAAGACCGAACTGCATGCCGAAGCTGGCCCTCCTGATGATATCCGCTGCGTTCCCCAGCACGCCCTTCTCCACGCCCACCACCGTCGCCTCGCTACGCCCCGCCACCGCCATTACCTCGCCCCACTGTGCCATCATTAGCAAGCTCCACTGCGGCACGTGAGCACGGGATGGATGCATGGCAGGGGAACCACATGACTTCCTCCCCCGCCCTCCTCCTGCACATGCGAAGAGTACTAATTTGATCATAGCAAGCCAAATTCTCAATCAAGAAAAACAAAAAAATCCGAACAACATCATATAGGTAAGATAGAGTTAACACGGTCCTGACTAAAGAGAGTTACAACAATCCTTTGCTGAAAGAGGTATCAGGGCCCGCATCAAATCAAAGAGACGTCCAGGAACATCACAAAATTCATCTCTAAAAATGTCTGAAATGTCCAAGACGCACAGAATCAGGGAGACGGAAGCGGCAACTCCCCAGGCGCAGGCGAATTAGGCGACCGCGCCTCAAGAGCAGCGCTCGATCCGCACAAAATCTTGGGACGCCGCCACCAGATAAACCAAAGCCACCAAACAAGAAAGAGAGGGGATCCAACTAGAAATCACACGGATGGCGAGAAGAATTTGGCAAGAAGAAAAATATAAAAAAAATATTTCGAGATTCCTTAGTTTCGGAGATCATAACAAAAATTGTATCTTGGGTATGATTTATTTCGAGATTCCTTGAACAGACAGAAAAGATCAGAACAACATAAGGACCAGAAAAAAATGCTATAGCAGGGACGTGCACTCCGGTAGCATCTCATGTTGAACACGCATGGCTTGAACAGAAATTAACACAAAGAAAACAGATTGAGAGAGAAAAAAGCTTCTTCTAGGAATTAGGACATTCTCCAGATTCGTTTCTCAGAAGAAGCTTTTCTCTAGAAGATCAGTTACATATACTAGAACTAGAGAAGCCAAGTGAGTTGAGCAACAAAGAAAAACAGTACACGAGGAAGAGAATCGGGAAAAGAGCAAGCTCCTTTCATTAGTTGAAACAGTAATTATGCAACAAGACAAGCATCAAGGAGCTCCGCTGGCCGATGCAAGGCACGAGTGCGACGGGTCATGGTCGGGGAGGAGCGGTGTTGGTCTCTCGCATACCAATATGTGAGCATCAGAGCAAGTTCTTCAGGCAAGCAAATTTGGAGCAGAGCATTGCTAAAACCACCCCAAAAAAATGGCACCAGAATTTGGACGTAAAATTATAAGAGAATAAGAGGAGATCAAACCATCCGAAATAAAATTGGACAAATAAAATTCAATTTAAGCAAAGAGGACAAGCACCAATTGCAACTATGGACAAGCAAGAACATAAGGTGACATCGAAGTCTAAAAAATCAGAACGAATAAAAGATTCGGAGGTGGTCTGCCAAAACTTGACCAATGAGGAGAAATTTCAGTGCGAAGGAGAGACAGCCTCCAGGCAAATCTAATCTCTACATTGAAATTTCAGTATGGAGAGGAGAAATTTCAGTACGAAGGAGAGACAGCCTCCAGGAAAATCTAATCCCTATATTGAAATTTCAGTATGGAGGAGGCAGCCTGCAGGCTAATTAGTCCCTACGAAAATTCGGAAAGAAGAAAAGATGAGATCCCAAGGACACCAGACCCACTGTTCTCTCATTTTTTCCTTTATTTAAAAATGAACATTGGATCTGGATCGAGAACAAAACATGCACAACAAATCAACATAAGGTGACATCCATCGAAGTCTAAAAAATCAACATCAACCTGAATCGCTTAAATAGTGAAGCAAAATACAGTTCGTAGAGAGGAGGTGAAGCAAATCTAGATAGAAAAAATGGAAAACACAAAGTCCCTGGGAAAAGCAACCAAAGGAAAACATGGCCCAGCCATGGCGACCGACCGCGAGACCTGCAGAAGCACGACACCATCTACAATAAATTTATTCAAATGAACTTGGAATCTGGATCGAACCCCATGTACAAGAAAATCAACATAGACCTGATTCACTCAAACGGTGAGGCAAAATCCAGATTGCCATAAGGAGGTGAAGCAAATCCAGATAAAAACGGAAATCACAAATCGAGTCTCCGGGAAAAGCAATCGAAGGAATCTTCCCCAGCCAACGTGGTTGCCTCCTCACGGACGCGGCCTGTGAGAGGCTGTGGCGGCCGGATGCGAGGAGGAACTGCAGCTCCAGATCAAAAAAAGAAATCACAAAACGAGAGAGAGATGGGGATACGGGATTAGGCTCGCACGGAAGCAGCGACGCGGCGTGCGGATCTAGGATGTGATTGGCACGCCGGGCTTGATCACGGTGCGGATGGGCGGGCTGGTGTGCCGGCTCGTCATCCCTCCCCTATGGATGCCAACTCGCGAGGAGGCTCGAGCTGGGGAGCTTCCGATACGGCGGGGAAGCAGCCGGCTCGCGGGAAATCATGAGGAGCGGGGGAGCCAGGTCGGCGGCATGGATTTGGGGGAGCGGCAGGGCGGGGTTGGGGACGAGCGGGAAGGAGACGACGGCTCGGATGCGGTGCTGCCGCCAGGGGGAAGGAGGCGGCGCGGAGTGCAGGCGCACGTCGGGGAAGGAGGCCGAGCGGTGGGCTGATTTTTTTTTTATTAAGACACGGGTGGTGAGGGAACGCCGGCGACAGGGGCGCTTGGTGGATGTGGGGATTGGGGTTGGTAGTGGTGCGGTGGTGGTGGTATCAAGTGGGGTCGTGGGGAAAAGGACGGGCGAGGGAGGAGAGTGCGGGTGGGTTGGTGGTTTCAGCGAGGCGCGGAAGAAACCTCGGCTCACGGCGTCAGTTTAGATGAAGGGTGGAAAACATCCTATATGCTGATCCAACGGTAGAATAAGGGTGCACAGCTAGACATGTGAGTAGGTGGCTATTTCCCATATATATATATATAGGCTCAAGTGGTGCTGGTGGGTGAGAGATGATAAAATCGCGCCCGTAAAATATATGCTGCACATATCACGCGGTAATTGAGATGGTTCAAAGTTATTACCGGTACTTGCTAGTACACTCAACCTAGCAAACAAGAAAACTCTGGTATAGATGTCTCGTTCCCTTAATTAGTAGACCGGTTAGTCTGCTTAAAAAATGACTTTTACGTTATGGAAAACGTTGACGTTCCCCCGGGGGAATAGCATTCTGATCCTCCGCTGGGAGAACACGACGCGTATCCATGATGTGGCGACAGAAACGAGTGGACAACACTGCTTGCACGACAGGTCCCACCCACGTTATCCCTTCCTCCTCCCCACCACCGAATCCCCAAAGAGCTCCGTCGTCCCCGCCGTGGCGCGCCACCACACAGGAACCGGCCCCGCCGCTCCACCCCGATCGCGCCTCCTAGATTCTCGTCACCACCCGTCGTGAGCACTGTCGCAGGCCCCCGTCGAGAGAACCGCCACCGGCCTCTTGGGCATGCTCTGCCCCTCCCTCCTGTTTATCCTCTGCGTCGCCCCCCCATCAAGCTTCGCCGGGGTCGGGAAGGGATATGGGCGTTCTCCCTCGGGCGACATGAGATGGGCGACGGGAGACGGGTGACAAGGTATTAACTTGTCAATGCCTACGGATTGTAGACTAGGGTTTCGTTGGATGTAGAGGGCAAGTAGGTCTCGAAGGTTTCAGCCAAAAAGTACTCGACGAATATGAAACTAGGGTTGTGTTGTCAGTAGATTCGATCCTTTCTTTGTCCCTCGACTCCCCCTTATATAGGAGACGGAGCCGAGGGTTTCGTAATACACAAGTTTACAGAGTCCGGGAGGGTTTCTGACCCGTCCCGCAAGATTACAAGTTATACTTCCTAATACAACTCTAGCTTTCCTTATTAACATTTTGGGCTTCCGAATCTTCTTATCCTTCGGGTCGTGGGCCTTCAGTAAACCCCGGGTACCATCTTCGGCAGGCGCATTGGGGATGCCTATGTCAACGGGTGATGACCCCGCGCGCCTCTTGGTTGTCCCCACCATTGACCTCCGCTGCGCGCTTCGCTCCCGCACCCCCGCGCACCTCCTGGTACCTGCCGCCAGAGAAGACCACG
The DNA here is from genome assembly GCF_022539505.1 of Lolium rigidum. Lineage (NCBI taxonomy): Eukaryota > Viridiplantae > Streptophyta > Magnoliopsida > Poales > Poaceae > Lolium > Lolium rigidum. Next base: position 29,437,307 of record NC_061512.1, read on the forward strand.
CGCGCCTCTTGTTCCCTGCCGCCAGCGATGATACTCCACCCAGCGCTTCGCTCCCGCTAATATAGTAGAAGTAGTTTGCTACATGTCTCTTGCGATGTCTCCTGCGAAATCTGTTATGCCACATTTGTTCTCTGATTTTGCTATAATATTTTAACTTTTTTGCTACAATGTCTCAAGCGAGTCTCCGACGAAATCAGACTTTGCTACATTTGTTGTCAGCTTTTGCTACAATAGTATAATACTTTTGCTACAAGGTCTCCTATGATGATGAGGACATCCCTACCTCACTACTACCTCCGTCATTATCAACTGAAGATGAACCTGCTGTGAAGCTCAAGTCCAATGAAGTCAGGATTGGACCAATAACACGAGCTCGTGCGAAGCTACTTAAACAACAGGTGAACTTGTTCCTAAATGATACCTTGATTGATGAGAACTTTATACTACCTAAGTCCTATTACTTATGTATCATCAGGTATGAAGAGGAGACAAGCATCGCACGAGAAGGAGAGGAGCAACTGGACGTAAAGATGGACGTGAAGCTGGACAAGGAGCTGGACATGAAGATATCTCATGGACGCGCGAGGGAGGAGCGGGAGGAATGCGCGAGAGGAGAAGAAAAAGTCCAAGCCGGTCCAGCGCCCGGTCAGACCGGCCCCCACGCCGGGCCGCCCGGTCCACGGCTCGGCCGACCGGCCGCCAACCGGCCGCCAACCGGAGGGAGCGTATCGTACGCGGGCGGAAACCGGAACTCCGCAGCTTCCGGTTGGCGACACGGTTGACCGGACCACCGACCGGACCGGCCGGTCCACAGCCCGGTCGATCGGATTCCCGGACCGGACCAGTCCGAGTCCGTCTCGACCAGATCTATTCCGGGTCGGTTTTACTTGTATTTTTCGACCAGAACTCGTCCCGGACGCCTATATAAGTGCCTTGGACGACCCCCTAGCCGCTTTAGACCACGTTTAAGATAAACCCTAGTTCTTAGTTGTTTGCTCTGCAAAACTATTGAATTCCCTACACCATATTGCTTGGATATTGTGTAGATCCCGGTTAAGTCTTGTGTGATCTGTCTGTTCCATTGGGAATTAGACGGTTGCAACTTACCGCTTCGTGGTCGGCGGCTACGTGCGCAAGTGTGTGGAGTTGCGAATATCTTGCGGGGTTGAGAGCCGTTGCATCCGGCGACAGGGACCAATCGAGAGATCTCGTTGCGTCATACAAGTTATCATCCACTACATCGTCGTGTTTCTCCGCTGCCATCACCCCGTGATCATCATCACCACCGTTGCTTACTGAGAAGATCGAGCCACCCCTTATCATCTTGGTATCAGATTTCCAGTTTTCCTCGGTAAGCCTTCCACAATCCACCCCATAGTTGAGTTGTGAGTGTTTCCTATCCAGAAAAAGCCATAAAAAAAATAGGGTTAGGGTTTGCCATAGCCTTAGATTGCATTAATTTCAAGTTTTAGTTGCTTTTCGTAGTTGTTTTTGCGTATCTTTATCTTTCTTCTAGTAGAATTGTTAGGGTTTGTGTTTTCTCTATCATCTAGTTTATCATAGTGTGTCAGTTTTTGTTACTCCGAGTCCACATAGCGTACAGTGTGCTTGTTCCCAACCATAGACACAGCCTATCGATATACGTGACTAGGAACTTCCCCAGAAGAGACTAGTTTTACCGCTCGACAGGCTGCTCATTAGGGTTTTGGTGCTTTGCATATCTTGTTGGCCGTGTTATCAAGGAGTTGAGTCATAAAAAAAAAAAAGAGAAAATTGAAAAGAAGCAAAAAGAGCTACATAGCTGCGTGTGTTACAAAACAAAAAGGAAAATACAAAAAGAAAAGTGAAGTGCTAGTCGACTCAAGTGAAAGGCCTAAGTTTTCTTTACTGCACTCGTAGTTGAGCAATCTTGTGCCTGTATCGTTGAGCTTTGCTAGCGTCTCTCTAGTGCATTGCAACCTTTCCTCCATATAGTTGCATTGCCCCATTATATCGCCTTGTGTGAGTATCTTTGGTTGTCTACGGTCAGCGCTAGAGCTTGTTATTGGTGCAAATAGGTAGCCTACGTACAGCCCCACATATATCCTGCTTTGTCGTGTGATTGTTCTTATACCCTTGATATTCGCTTCGCTACATCCGTGCACTAGTTGTTACTACAAGTGGTAAGCAATACTAATTTACTTTGGAACAGTAAGATTTCCTTTTCTTATCAGTTTTGAGTGAGTTGTGAGAGTACCACCATATATTTTTGATTTAGTGCACTAACCTACTAATCATGTCTGCTAGTGATAATAAGATTGTTAACCAGGAAAACAAGAATTTGGCAGATATCATCACATGGAGGGAGTATGAAGCTCTTCGTAATGAGATGCGACGTGAATTCCGCACTAAGGATGATGAGCTTAAGGGTACAGTTGACGAGATCAAACAAACGCTGGATGCTACTAATGTTACCGTCACTGGATTGGCTGATCAAATGATGGATATCCGACGCAATATTGCCGATATGCGTCTCGCTATTGAGAATTTGACTGCACAACAACAACAGCAAGACGATGATGAAGATCCTGAGCTTGAAGATGACGCACACAATGCTCGTGGTGCGCCTCGTGGTCATCGTCCTCGTGGCTGGGTTCCACTTGGCCGCAATGGTCGTGGACAAGATGAAGAAGATGGATTGGGTAAGCCCAAGTTTTCCATACCCAAGTTTGAAGGAGGAGCTAATGTTGAAGAATATCTCACTTGGGAGCTCAAGATTGAGAAGTTATGGAGCTTACATCCCAACTATTCTGAAGATAAGAAGATCAAGCTTGCTTCTTCTGAATTTGATGGTTATGCATTGCGTTGGTGGGATTCTTTGGTTCGTAACCGCGATGAAGATGGTGCACAACCTATCCGTACATGGCGTGCTATGAAGGAGGTTATGACTTCTTGTTTTGTGCCTACAAATTACATGCGGAATATATTTGATAAGCTAACACTCTTGAGACAAGGTGTGAAGACTGTTGATGAGTACTACATGGAGATGGAGATGCTTATGCAGCGTGGTCGTGTCCGTGAGTCTCTAGAGATGACAATGCAGCGTTTTGTCAATGGATTGAAGTATGATGTTAAAGGCATTGTTCGTCATTACACCTACACCAATATGAATCAATTGTTACATCATGCAAGAGAAGCTGAATCACAGTTGGCTGAAGAAGCAAAGGTTAAGGGACGTGCTACGGGAGGTGGGCGTTTTACACCCCGTGCGCCTTCTACGGCGCCGGCGCCTTCGACGCGCTCTCGCTCCTTACTCTACTCCGCCTAGCAAACCGGTCTCCAATGTTTCTAATGCAAAGAAGTCCGAATCTGCGTGCAAGTACGAGTGGTTCTAGCATGTCTACAGCGCGCAACCGCGATATGCTTTGCCATACATGTGGTGGCAAGGGTCACTTCAAGAGAGATTGTCCTAACCGCAAAGTCATGATTATCAATGAGGATAATGAGTATGAGGCTTGGAGATGATGTTGATCCAAATGTTCCGGACGATGATGACTATGACACCGATGGTGAAGATGCATATCCTTCGATGCTCGTACCATTGTTGTGTCGCAGCGTGCTCTTAATGTGTTGCCTAGTGCATCTACTCAGCGCTGCAATTTGTTCCAAACCAAAGCTTTAATTGGTCCTGACAAGGCTTGCAAGGTCATTATTGATGGCGGGAGTTGCCGCAATTTAGCAAGTAAGGAGTTATGTACCAAGCTGAAGTTGAAGTACCTAGTGCACCCGCATCCATATTATATTCAGTGGTTGAGCGACAATGGTGAGATGAAGGTAAACCACATGGTGCGTGTTGAGTTTGAGATTGGACCGTATAAGGATTGCATTGATTTTGATGTGGTTCCTATGACGGTTTGTCACCTCTTATTGGGTCGGCCTTGGCTCTATGACCGTTCAGTGCAACACAATGGCCGAGCCAATACATATCACTTGGAGTACAAGGGCAAGAAAATTAACTTACAGCCTATGTCGCCACAACAAATTGTCAATGAGTCTCGTCAGAAGATTGAAGTGAATTTGGAGGATGCACCTCTAGATAGGCGAGCGAATTGTAATGTCGTGAGTGATATAACGAAAAGTGAGAGAGTGAATTCCTTAGTTTCATTAGCCACCAATGAAGACATGAGAGAATTTAGTGAGGATCCTACGGCCATGCCTCTTGTGCTTTTGTACAGGGGTACGGTCTTGGTTACTAACGACATGACCCCTCTTCCTTTTGGTGTTTCTAATGTTTTGCAGGAATTTGGCGACGTGTTTCCGGAGGAGGTACCCGCGAGGACTACCACCATTGCGAGGTATTGAGCATCAAATTGACTTGATTCCCGGAGCTTCGCTGCCCAATAGGGCGCCATATCGCACTAATCCCGAAGAGACGAAGGAGATACGGAAGCAAGTACAAGCGCTACTCGACAAAGGTTATATCCGCATAAGCCTTAGTCCTTGTGCTCGTTCTCGTTATTCTAGTTCCTAAGAAAGATGGTACTTGGCGTATGTGCGTAGATTGTAGAGCTATAAACAACATTACTATTCGATATCGTCATCCTATTCCCCGTTTAGAGGATATGTTAGATGAATTGAGTGGTGCTTGCTTGTGTTCTCTAAAATTGATTTGCGTAGTGGTTATCATCAAATTAGGATGAAAGAAGGGGATGAGTGGAAAACAGCCTTTAAAACAAAATTTGGTTTATATGAGTGGTTAGTAATGCCTTTTGGGTTAACTAATGCACCTAGCACTTTCATGAGACTGATGAACCATGTTTTGCGTGAATTTATTGGCAAATTTGTGGTTGTGTATTTTGATGACATATTAATCTACAGCCGCAATGAATCTGATCATACTATACATATTAGACATGTTTTGCAAGTGTTGCGTGATAATCAACTCTATGGTAATCTTGAGAAGTGCACATTTTGCAAAGATAAGGTCATATTTCTGGGTTATGTTGTCTCTAAGCATGGAGTAGAAGTAGATGTGTCTAAAATTGAAGCTATTCAAAATTGGTCTACTCCTATGAATGTGAGTCAAGTACGAAGTTTCCATGGTCTAGCTGGGTTTTATCGCGTATTTGTGCCCAACTTTAGTACTATTGTCTGCACCTTTGAATGATTTGACTAAAAAGGGTGTTGTTTTTGAGTGGGGAGCAGCCCAAGATCATGCTTTTGATGAACTTAAGAGATTGTTAACTTCTCGCACCGTTGCTTGCACTTCCCGATTTCAATAAGCAATTTGAGATTGAATGTGATGCTAGTGGTATTGGGATTGGGGGTGTGTTGATGCAAGAGGGGCGCCCAATTGCATATTTTTCTGAGAAACTTTACGGTGCTAAGTTGAACTATCCTATATATGATAAAGAATTGTATGCTTTAATTAGAGTTCTTGAGGTTTGGCAACATTACTTGTGGCCAAAAGAATTTATCATACATTCGATCATGAAGCTTTAAAATACCTGAAAGCCCAATCTACTTTGCATAAGCGTCTAGCTAAGTGGGTTGAGTTCATTGAGTCTTTTCCATATATGATTAAGCATAAGAAGGGAAAAGATAATATTGTTGCTGATGCTCTATCTAGGAAGAATATGCTATTAACTCAACTTGATGTTAAAATTCCTGGTTTAGAGATACTATGTGATTTTTATGCTACTGATCATGATTTTGCTGAACCATACCGCTTATGTGCGCGAGAGGAGAAGAAGAAGTCCAGGCCGGTCCAGCGCCCGGTCAGACCGGCCCCCACGCCGGGCCGCCCGGTCCCTGGCCCGGTCGACCGGCCGCCAACCGGCCGCCAACCGGAGGGAGCGTATCGTACCGGGCGTAGAACCGGAAACTTCACAGCTTCTCGGTTGGCGACCGGTTGACCGGACCACCGACCAGGACCGGCCGGTCCACAGCCCGGTCGACCGGATTCCGGACCGGACCGGTCCGAGTCCGTCTCGACCGGATCTATTCGGGTCGGTTTTACTTGTATTTTTCGACCGAACTCGTCCGGACGCCTATATAAGTGCCTTGGACGACCCCCTAGCTGCTTTAGACCACGTTTAAGATAAACCCTAGTTCTTAGTTGTTTGCTCTGCAAAACTATTGAATTCCCTACACCATATTGCTTGGATATTGTGTAGATCCTGTTTAAGTCTTGTGTGATCTACTGTTCCATTGGGAATTAGACGATTGCAACTTACCGCTTCGTGGTCGGCGGCTACGAGCGCAAGTGTGTGGAGTTGCGAATATCTTGCAGGGTTGAGAGCTGTTGCATCTGGCGACAGGGACCAATCGAGAGATCTCGTTGCGTCATACAAGTTATCATCCACTACATCGTCGTGTTTCTCCGCTGCCATCACCCCGTGATCATCATCACCACCGTTGCTTACTGAGGACATCCCTACCTCACTACTACCTCCGTCATTATCAACTGAAGATGAACCTGCTGTGAAGCTCAAGTCCAATGAAGTCAGGATTGGACCAATGACACGAGCTCGTGCGAAGCTACTTAAACAACATGTGAACTTGTTCCTAAACGATACCTTGATTGATGAGAACTTTATACTACCTAAGTCCTATTACTTATGTATCATCAGGTATGAAGAGGAGACAAGCATCGCACGAGGAGGAGAGGAGCAGCTGGACGTAAAGATGGACGTGAAGGCTGGACAAGGAGCTGGACATGAAGATATCTCATGGACGCGCGAGGGAGGAGCGGGAGGAATGCGCGAGAGGAGAAGAAGAAGTCCGGGCCGGTCCGGCGCCGGTCCGGACCGGCCCCCACGCCGGGCCGCCCGGTCCCTGGCCCGGTCGACCGGCCGCAAACCGGCCGCCAACCGGAGGGAGCGTATCGTACGGGCGAAACCGGAAACTTCGCGGTTTCCCGGTTGGCGACGAGGTTGACCGGACCACCGGCCAGGACCGGCCGGTCCACGGCCCGGTCGACCGGATTCCGGAGCCGGACCGGTCCGAGTCTGTCTCGACCAGATCTATTCTGGGTCGGTTTTACTTGTATTTTTTTTCGACCAGAACTCGTCCCGGGCGCCTATATAAGTGCCTTGGACGACCCCCTAGCTGCTTTAGACCACGTTTAAGATAAACCCTAGTTCTTAGTTGTTTGCTCTGCAAAACTATTGAATTCCCTACACCATATTGCTTGGATATTGTGTAGATCCTGTTTAAATCTTGTGTGATCTGCTGTTCCATTGGGAATTAGACGATTGCAACTTACCGCTTCGTGGTCGGCGGCTACGAGCGCAAGTGTGTGGAGTTGCGAATATCTTGCAGGGTTGAGAGCTGTTGCATGCGGCGACGGGGACCAATCGAGAGATCTCGTTGCGTCATACAAGTTATCATCCACTACATCCTCGTGTTTCTCCGCTGCCATCACCCCGTGATCATCATCACCACCGTTGCTTACTGAGAAGATCGGGCCACCCCTTATCATCTTGGTATCAAATTTCCTGTTTTCCTCGGTAAGCCTTCCACAATCCACCCCATAGTTGAGTTGTGAATGTTTCCTATCTAGAAAAAGCCATAAAAAAATTTGGGTTAGGGTTTGCCATAGCCTTAGAGTGCACTAATTTCAAGTTTTAGTTGCTTTTCGTAGTTGTTTTTGCGTATCTTTATCTTTCTTCTAGTAGAATTGTTAGGGTTTGTGTTTTCTCTATCATCTAGTTTATCATAGTGTGTCAGTTTTTGTTACTCCGAGTCCACATAGCGTACAGTGTGCTTGTTCCCAACCATAGACACGGCCTATCGATATACGTGACTAGGAACTTCCCCAGAAGAGACTAGTTTTACCGCTCGACAGGCTGCTCATTAGGGTTTTGGTGCTTTGCATATCTTGTTGGCCGTGTTATCAAGGAGTTGAGTCATAAAATAAAAAAAAAAGGGAAAATTGAAAAGAAGCAAAAATAGCTACATAGCTGCGTGTGTTACAAAACAAAAAGGAAAATACAAAAAGAAAAGTGAAGTGCTAGTCGACTCAAGTGAAAGGCCTAAGTTTTCTTTACCGCACTCGTAGTTGAGCAATCTTGTGCCTGTATCGTTGAGCTTTGCTAGCGTCTCTCTAGTGCATTGCAACCTTTCCTCCATATAGTTGCATTGCCCCATTATATCGCCTTGTGTGAGTATCTTTGGTTGTCTACGGTCAGCGCTAGAGCTTGTTATTGGTGCAAATAGGTAGCCTACCTATAGCCCCACATATATCCTGCTTTGTCGTGTGATTGTTCTTATACCCTTGATATTCGCTTCGCTACATCCGTGCACTAGTTGTTACTACAAGTGGTAAGCAATACTAATTTACTTTGGAACGGTAAGATTTCCTTTTCTTATCAGTTTTGAGTGAGTTGTGAGAGTACCACCATATATTTTTGATTTAGTGCACTAACCTACTAATCATGTACGCTAGTGATAATAAGATTGTTAACCAGGAAAACAAGAATTCGGCAGATATCATCACATGGAGGGAGTATGAAGCTCTTCGTAATGAGATGCGGCGTGAATTCCGCACTAAGGATGATGATCTTAAGGGTACAGTTGACGAGATCAAACAAACGCTGGATGCTACTAATGTTACCATCACTGGATTGGCTGATCAAATGACGGATATCTAGTGCAATATTGCCGATATGCGTCTCGCTATTGAGAATTTGACTGCACAACAACAACAGCAAGACGATGATGAAGATCCTGAGCTTGAAGATGACGCACACAATGCTCGTGGTGCGCCTCGTGGTCATCGTCCTCGTGGCTGGGTTCCACTTGGCCGCAATGGTCGTGGACAAGATGAAGAAGATGGATTGGGTAAGCCCAAGTTTTCCATACCCAAGTTTGAAGGAGGAGCTGATGTTGAAGAATATCTCACTTGGGAGCTCAAGATTGAGAAGTTATGGAGCTTACATCCCAACTATTCTGAAGATAAGAAGATCAAGCTTGCTTCTTCTGAATTTGATGGTTATGCATTGCGTTGGTGGGATTCTTTGGTTCCTAACCGCGATGAAGATGGTGCACAACCTATCCGTACATGGCGTGCTATGAAGGAGGTTATGACTTCTCGTTTTGTGCCTACAAATTACATGCGGAATATATTTGATAAGCTAACACTCTTGAGACAAGGTGTGAAGACTGTTGATGAGTACTACATGGAGATGGAGATGCTTATGCAACGTGGTCGTGTCCGTGAGTCTCTAGAGATGACAATGCATCGTTTTGTCAATGGATTGAAGTATGATGTTAAAGGCATTGTTCGTCATTACACCTACACCAATATGAATCAATTGTTACATCATGCAAGAGAAGCTGAATCACGATTGGTCGAAGAAGCAAAGGTTAAGGGACGTGCTACGGGAGGTGGGCGTTTTACACCCCGTGCGCCTTCTACAGCGCCGGTGCCTTCGACGCGCTCTGCTCCTTACTCTACTCCGCCTAGCAAACCGGTCTCCAATGTATCTAATGCAAAGAAGTCCGAATCTGCTGCAAGTACGAGTGGTTCTAGCATGTCTACAGCGCGCAACCGCGATATGCTTTGCCATACATGTGGTGGCAAGGGTCACTTCAAGAGAGATTGTCCTAACCGCAAAGTCATGATTATCAATGAGGATAATGAGTATGAGACTGGAGATGATGTTGATCCAAATGCTCCAGACGATGATGACTATGACACTGATGGTGAAGATGCATATCCTTCTGATGCTCGTACCATTGTTGTGTCGCGAGCGTGCTCTTAATGTGTTGCCTAGTGCATCTACTCAGCAGCTGCAATTTGTTCCAAACCAAAGCTTTAGTTGGTCCTGACAAGGCTTGCAAGGTCATTATTGATGGCGGGAGTTGCCGCAATTTAGCAAGTAAGGAGTTATGTACCAAGCTGAAGTTGAAGTACCTACCGCACCCGCATCCATATTATATTCAGTGGTTGAGCGACAATGGTGAGATGAAGGTAAACCACATGGTGCGTGTTGAGTTTGAGATTGGACCGTATAAGGATTGCATTGATTTTGATGTGGTTCCTATGACGGTTTGTCACCTCTTATTGGGTCGGCCTTGGCTCTATGACCGTTCAGTGCAACACAATGGCCGAGCCAATACATATCACTTGGAGTACAAGGGCAAGAAAATTAACTTACGGCCTATGTCACCACAACAAATTGTCAATGAGTCTCGTCAGAAGATTGAAGTGAATTTGGAGGATGCACCTCTAGATAGGCGAGCGAATTGTAATGTCGTGAGTGATATAACGAAAAGTGAGAGAGTGAATTCCTTAGTTTCATTAGCCACCAATGAAGACATGAGAGAATTTAGTGAGGATCCTACGGCCATGCCTCTTGTGCTTTTGTACAGGGGTACGGTCTTGGTTACTAACGACATGACCCCTCTTCCTTTTGGTGTTTCTAATGTTTTGCAGGAATTTGGCGACGTGTTTCCGGAGGAGGTACCCGCAGGACTACCACCATTGCGAGGTATTGAGCATCAAATTGACTTGATTCCGGAGCTTCGCTGCCCAATAGGGCGCCATATCGCACTAATCCCGAAGAGACGAAGGAGATACGAAGCAAGTACAAGCGCTACTCGACAAAGGTTATATCCGCATAAGCCTTAGTCCTTGTGCTTTGTTCCTGTTATTCTAGTTCCTAAGAAAGATGGTACTTGGCGTATGTGCGTAGATTGTAGAGCTATAAACAACATTACTATTCGATATCGTCATCCTATTCCCCGTTTAGAGGATATGTTAGATGAATTGAGTGGTGCTTGCTTGTGTTCTCTAAAATTGATTTGCGTAGTGGTTATCATCAAATTAGGATGAAAGAAGGGGATGAGTGGAAAACAGCCTTTAAAACAAAATTTGGTTTATATGAGTGGTTAGTAATGCCTTTTGGGTTAACTAATGCACCTAGCACTTTCATGAGACTGATGAACCATGTTTTGCGTGAATTTATTGGCAAATTTGTGGTTGTGTATTTTGATGACACACTACAAGAAATTTGGTGACTTGCGACCCTCCATATTGGCCATTGGAAGGTCATTGTGCACCATCTATGACCACGATGTGACCAATAACTGTTGGTCGTCAGTTGAGCGTCACTGACGGCTCACAACGACCTTTATTTTTTATTGGTCATAGAGGGCTATGACCAAAATTGGTGGTCGTAGATTCTACGACCAAAATTTTGGTCACTCGAAATCTAGCATATCCACGTCGGATCCAATGTGGCAATCCTACGTGGCAGATCTGTGACCAAGCCAAATAGTCGTGGATCGAAATCAGCCCAGTCCATTTCTAGCGTCTACATGGGCCAAGCCCGAAAATCTAGCCTTTCACTTTTCTGGGCCTAGGCCTTTGAATTTCCATATATTTTTTGATTTTCAGGCTATTTTTCTGATACGTTGGGCTGATCCGATCAAAATTTGTATGGGCCGCAGCTTTTTTACAAAACTGTTATTTGGTCCAACTCAATTTGTCGTGGCCTTTTTATAGTCCAATATTGTTTGGTGCTCAAGCATCTTTACGTTCAGTAATGTGTATTCCCAGGTCTTTCATCCAATAAATACACATCATTACATAACACCATATATTACTGCCGAATTCACAAGTTCACGTATAACAACATTACAAAGTAACTTGACAGACAAGTTCACAGGTTCACACATGACGATGTTACATAAAATAATCTCGTAGCAAACAATTCTCTCCATCAGGTGAGCAAGTTGCAAAATATCTACCATCTTCCACTCCGAGCCAATGGTTCACTGGACCTTACCTGCAAGCTTCTCAATCAAGTGAGCACACATGGTATGCATCTTCTACCTTCTTGAGCAGCTGCTTGTCAAACTTGTGCGGTTTACTCCTACCAAAACCAATGTTTGTTGTGCTGCAACGAATGCAAGTGGGATCTGAAAGCGTTCAAATAATATAACTAAGTAGGAATCTTAGTTCAAGATATTTCCACTGAGCAATCACTTAACTGAGCAATCACGTAACTGCTAGGCAATATTGCTCAAGCATGGAAAGAACAGAAAATACATAGCTGAACTGGTTGACAATAGTAGTAGAATTATTATGATAATAGCAGTTCTACAAGGGTCTTAAGAGTGTAAATGTACATACAAATATTCTACAAACCAACTAGAACGGAACCAGTAATCTATGGAATGCCAAAGATGTAGTCCCCGTACACCATAGATGGATAAAATCACCAATTCCATAAGCAAAATTTTAACAAGACATGAGATGTAGAGCAACATAATTATTTTACATACAGAGAAGCAATTTATGCAATTCTTTCATCAAGCCAAACATGAATTAAGCAGTCTTTTAGTTGTTCGAAACATAACGAGAACAAAATGGCTTTGAGGAACATACCCTTGTAAAACTTCGGTGACTGTCCCCACCGCTACTCCTACTCTAGCACCTAACAAACAAATGAAACAACACCGTTAACAACAATGGTTTGTAGTTAAGTGTATTTCCAGTACAACATATGCAGAGATATCACTTTAACTGCTTCGAGCAACTAAGATTTTGTTTTTTGACCTGAAATAACGCACAAATGCCTATGGTTTGCACTAAAATTCCAACAGTTATTAGGTTGAACCAAGAGAATGGCCACATTTTATATAATAGACATACCTTTAGGATTAACATGGAAACCAAAATGAAAAATAAATTATGGTGTCTCAATTTTATGCATGAGAAGAGCAAAGAAGCATAGAATCAAGTAAAAATATCACGATCTTAACCCTTAAGGATACTTTGAGATGCGAATCAGATGCAAGATTAGATGGCGTATATGGATAAAAGTAAACATCAGTCCAAGCACAGGTTCATAAAACAACATCTAGCATTCTAATTGTACAGAGCAAGCAAGCATCATTGAAAAGCTAGTGACAACAGCAGCAGTTTATCTACAAAATCAGGGAGCCAGCATTTGGACATTCTCATCTTGTTTACACAGATGATTATTTGCAGAATCAAACAACTACAATAGTCCAGCATTTTGGCATTAGTCTTTAACTTCAGTCTTGCAAAATTTGAGAAAATCAGAACAAGGGAAATTAGCACTCATTAGCATTAGCACTACCAACCCATCCTAGATCACATATGCCGCTGACAAATGATGCAGCTAAGACAAACCAGGGTTACCACTGGGTTAGACAAAAGCTCACCTCAGCAGCATAGAAGTCATCCTCGACGGCAGAGTCCCCTATTCAGAATACATTTGGTAGTCAGAAACCTCAAGCTAGTAATTCAGCACATGCAATAAAATCTAAGTAATCCCTGATATACTGAACATGAAACTAATGAACAAGAATAATTATCCTGTGCATGGAGATGTAGGTATCTATGCATGAAACGGTCCAATCAGAAATGCAAAACAGAGTACGTTAACATGATGTATATTCATAAGGGGATTAAGATCACGCATCAGTTGATATCAGTAGTAAGCGAGTAGGATACAAAATTGAATGAGATTTATCTCTATCTACACAACAGAGCCACAATGGATTGATTTCCACCTCAGGTAAAAGAGAAAAACATCCTGCAAATAAAAGGACTCACAAACAATTTCCTAACTGAATGTACTGAAGAATTTCAAGGAGGATTTATACCGTTGTGTTGCAGCTACTTTCAATAATCAAGCATTTCAGGGTTTCGTGAATCAGCGCCGGAGGTGGACGGGAGATGCTGAGGTGAGTGAGGCTGCATCCTCGAGTCCATGTGTTCCTGTAGAGCGAGAGTGCGCGAGATTCAGATCGAGACATCTACAGAAAAAGGAAATAAAGGACCAACTCAATATGTAGCCTTCATTATTTCCTAACAACGCCGGTGATGCTTGAAACATAGACCAAGAGTAACACTGTAACATCTCAAGTTTCAACAATAATAAACAAGAAAGAGAAATTCCCCAAACTCAAATTTTGCAATTAACAAAAACTTTTTTCTATGCATATAGGGCCACATATAGATAAATGCATTTGAGTGATATTCTTTTGTGCAATTGCCATGATGAGTGTTAGTATGTGTAAACCTTGCTATGTGAACCCTAACAAAGTTCACTAAACCCTAAATTGAGGAGAAATAAAGAAATTTGGGAAAAACCCCTCTCTCACTCACATACACTCTATGTAAAATAACCAATCCTCAACCAAGGCCAAGTTTGCTTGCTCCCTTGCTTCTAAAATACTTCAATGTGATAAACTAACACAATTGCATCCTTGGATCAAGAATCAAATCAAAAGAAATCAAGATTTCATCACACATGTGATAATGGTCACATCTCACAAAAATATTTTCTTCACCTCTTTACCCCTCTGTTTTTCTCAAATCTTAAACTAAGCAAGGTCAACTAAAGCCAGGTCATCAAAGACCATGTCAAGGTGAGAAACTTTGATGTTGACCACCCTCCCTAAAGTTGACTAGGTTGACCAGAATAAGAGGGCAAAGAGGGAACCCGAGAGAGAGAAGAAGATCACCCCAAATTTTGAAAACTTGCAAATCAATTTCAAATTGAGTGCCACCACCACCAATACATCCCAACATTTATATAAATGAGAATCACCAAAAAGATTTTCAAAATTTGAAAGAAAGTTTCTGGCGGCCATTTGGTCGAACAGGTGGCAGGCAGCATCTAGACTAAGTGATACATGCTATTATCCAGCAGTTTTGACCCTAAACCACTGTGGCAAAGTGATCATCAGCCTCCCCTACACCCCCTGCCTCTAGCCCAGTACTTGCATGGCTGATTAAAGTGAAGGAGAAACCCTAGAACATGCTAAACAATGCCATGCCGGCCACCTTTGGCACCCATCTCCCTGGCCACTCCCTCGTCGTTTCTCCATGTCCTCGAGCATCCACGATACATAAGGATCACGCCCGTACCACTGGATCGATCGCCACTGCACGGCACTGCCCAGAACGCCCATGTCCAAACCTTGCCAGGAAGTGCCAGCCGGCGTGGTGATCACGCCCTGGACGCGCAAGGACGTCGTCCACTTGCACGCCACCTTCCTCGCCCGCATCCCTACCTGCGGAACGAGAACCGCCTCTACTCCCTCTACACGCTAGACATGCTCAAGCACGCGCGAGAGGCCTTGTCGCCGTCGTCCTCGCCGGCGAAGTACCGCGGTACCGCCACACTCATCACACGCGCCCGAGCGATCCCATCTCCCTTTTACTGCGCCGGCTACTCCTTGAGCATCTCCGGGACAAGGCCTACACGCTCCCGTCCTTCGCTTGCCCTTTCGCTCGCCGGAAACGCCACGCCATGGCCGCGCCCTTGCAGCACCCCGCGGCACCCCTCGCCGCTATAAATAGAGGCCCTCCCAGCAAGCTCCTCTCACACCACTCGACTCCCCTCTCACCACTGAGCATCCTCACCACCTTAGTTCGTTCGATTTCCGCCGGAGGAGGAGCAATTTCAAGATCGGAGCCGCCGGGGGACGCAGCTCACCGTCGACGATTGGCGCCACCCCAAGCGCCGCCGCTGCTCCCAACCTCTTCCCCATCGACTACACCTTCACCGCGCTTACTGCCTGAGTCCTGCATCGGCCTGGTAGGCTCCCCGACCCCCTACTGCCGCCGTGCCCTCGTCGGAATCCCGTCGGTGACGACGACGCTCCCCAGCCGTAGATCTCTGTTCTAATCCTACGGCCATTCTTTCGCATACCGGTTCGGCGTTTAAAT